>NC_057811.1:168652419-168952419 GCF_018294505.1 Triticum aestivum | reverse complement strand
TTGCCTTTGCCAATTGCAGAAAGCTCATCTTTGGCAATATGCTTTGACAAAGCGACAGGATTGCTAGGAGCGGTATGGCCAGTGCCATTAATCATAATGTCATCATCTTTGTCATTAGCAGCCTTTACTGGAGTTGGCAGTTTGTCAGTATTTTTAACTGGACTGATCGGTTTATCATCAGCATGGACAGGGCTGGTGGGCTGATCAGCACGGCTGATGGTGTCAATTTCCACCTGTTCAGTGACAAAATCATGGTCTTGAGGTGGTGGGTCATTGAGCATGACATCAGCATCAGTCTCCTCAGGGTCTGGAGTTTTTTCCGGTTCAGCCACGTTATCATCAGTCGGTTTATTCAACCGAGACTTCTTGCTTGGTCTGGGCTTAGCACTGAGAAAAGTAAAACATGAGGGTCAGTATAGCGTATAAAACACACGTCAAGGATAAAACAAGTATATAGCTCACCCAAGAACCGTTTTGAGGGGTGGAAGTTTGGTGGCCGGCGACTCGCCAGAAGATGAGTGAGAAGTACCCTGATAATTTGAATCAGTCGGCTTAATAGGTTGACGAAAACAACCCGCTTTGGGGCGTGAAGTGTCAAGGGGATAAGAGACCTCTGATAGGCGTTTTCGAACCGGAGTGTTTGGTAAACCGGCGGAGGTAACTACCTGGCCGCTATGCCGGGTTGTGCGGCGAGCCTCGTGCTGCTGCGTCTTCACAAGAAAGTTCGGATCCAAGTAAGCAAGAGGATGAGAAAATTTTACTTTTCGGTTTGCTCGACGGATTTTTAGTGTTGGCAAAGGATTTGAATCGGAGGAAAGAAAGATTAACTCTACGGCATCGGCTTGGCTGCCTTCAGCGTCGTCCTGACAATAATCATTATCAATGAGGTGTACGAAAAATGAACCAAGAGAGTCAAGTTCTACCTCTGATTCCGGATTACCCACATCGTCATCAGCTGGTAGCTCGGAAGATGTAGTGGTCCTTTTCTTGGCAGATTTTTTAACAACCTTGGTCTTTGGACGAACCGGCTTGACCGGTTTATCTTGTGGCTTGACCGGTTTGTCTTGCGGTTTCGCCGGTTTGTCTTGTGGTGGTTTCTTGTTCCAAAATGGATCATCACCCTGTCAGAAAATAATCACACTTTCAGAGAATATTTGGACAGAAGCAACTTCAGATAAAGATTATATGATTCTTACAGCTGGCAGTTTGTTGAAGGTGCAGAAAGGGAGTAGTCCGGTTTGGGCACAGATAGCCTCCGGTTCGTTCAGCATTTTCTTTACAGCCTCAGTGACTTCTGCATCTGTAAGCTGAATGTCAATGTGCCGCTGAGCATCCTTCAAACTCCCCGTATATTCACACATCAAACTGGAGCGCCGGCTTAAAGGCAGAATGCTCCAGCCTATCCAATAACGAGCAAGATCAACTCCTCTCAATCGCTATGATGGCTCTAAGCTTTGATAATTGAGGAGCATAGTTGGCCCTTTCTTTTGCAGTCAACCTTTGAGGAAAATGATGTGTGTTGCTAAGACGTTCAGGGTGGTAACCCGGCAGGGGGTTTTCATCAGGTGGAGATGTATCCTTGCAGTAAAACCAGGTCTGGTTCCACTCTTTGGGGTGACTGTGGAGCTTGGGATGAGGGAAAGTGGCTTCTTTCCTTTTCTGAACCGCCATTCCGCCCAGTTCCGTATTGGGTCCATCCGTGAACTCTGTACGACGGTTTAAGTGAAAGAAATCCCTAAACAGTTCGACTGTAGGTTCCTCTTGCAGATAAGCCTCACAGAAGACTTGGAAGTGGCAGATGTTGATCACAGAATTGGGACCGATGTCTTGAGGGCGCAGCTGAAAATTGGCTAGTACATCTCGGAAAAATTTCGAACCGGGTGGGCTAAAACCTCGACCCAGATGGTCAGCAAACACGACTACCTCTCCGTCCTTGGGTGTAGGAGGATTTTCCGGGCCAGGGACCCTCCAGTGGATGACATATTTTTTGGCTAAAGCGTCCGTTTTAACAAGATTTTTTAACTGCTCTTCGGTTACTTGAGAAGGAGCCCAATTGCATTCATAGACTTGCTTGGCCATGGCAATGGAAATCTGAAACATGATTATTTCCGGTTTAAGATTTACAGTGGACAACTATACAGCGGTATAAGGATGCAAGCATATTGATAAACTGGATTTGGTTATCCATAAACCGGAGTCTGACAATGGAAACAGTACAATAATGAATGCATTGGCGGTTCAACAGGGGACTAATGGTATCTACCGGGTCAGCATTTTTTCTGTAAATTAAACCGCCTAATCTGGCATTAAAGGTATAAGTAGAAAGATGTATAAGTGAAGGAAAAAACAAGTTTCACAGTTTGGCATGGGAATTTCATATCTGCCGTGCGTTGGATAATCCAAATATACTCTGGTCTAATATCAAGCGCTCAAAAACTTCAGTAAGTTCAGATGAATTGGATATCAAGCAGGTGCTTTAACAAGAAGAAAGGAGTTTAAACTACAAAAGGCGCTGAAAACAGTCAGATCTAACCGGCCATTGGTGCTACCGAAGGAAGAACAGCTTCAAGCTATGAAGAACACCGAACCCTAATGGCGGATCTGGGGCGAGGAGAAGAGGAACTTACGGGTGCAGGAGGAAGCAGCGGAGGATCACCGCTTTTCTCTGATACGATCAGGTTGATGCAGCGTCCTTTGTCAAAGCAGAGGCGAAGGACGACGACGGCGGCGGCAGAACTTGAGGGTCGGTCAGCGCGAGGAAGACGATGACGCGAAGAGGCACGAGGGGGAAAAGTGAAAGTGACCCCTCGGCCCTATTTATAAGATGAATGGATAAAAGGCAGGCGCGAGAATCGAGGAGCCCGAAAAATGGGATGTGTGACAGCTTTGTTGCCTCGATCCTCGGAGGCCCATTAATGAAGATTGGTTATACACAGTTTTAAATAACAGATGACGTCATGGCGGTTTACCATGGTTCTGGAAGATGACGTCACGGCGGTTTACAAGATCATGAGAAGATGTTGAAGACGAAAATTTCTTAAGTATTGAGGATTGACATGAACCAGTTCAAATCAATCTGGGGCCTAATGTTGGGGATATTACCACTGGGCGTAAACCGGCCAGGAGAGGCCGGGTTAACCCCATAAGTAATTCATTATATCTGAAGCCCATGAAGACAGACGGTGACGCTTTATGAAGGCCCGGGGCCTAGAGCCGGTTTAAGGCCTATAGACATAAACCGGTGTTGACATGTAAACTTGTGTTGTAAGATAGAAAGAGCAGAGACCGGGCCGGACACGTTTATGAGCCGGCCTCAGGATTCTGTAAACCGACGGGCGTCAACCCATGTATATAAGGGGATGACCCGGCGGCGGTTCAAGGACAACAAACAACAACTCGAGACTCAGGCAAAGCGTATTCGCTTCCTGGTCATCGAAACCCCAGCAATTCCATCACAACTAGACGTAGGCTTTTACCTTCATCGTAAGGGGCCGAACTAGTATAAAACTCTCTTGCGTCCCTTGTCCGCTTTAACCCCTTTAAGTTAACCCGTAGAGATGGCTCCACGACTAAGTCCTTTCTCTAGGACATCTGCCGTGACAAAACCACGACACTTGGTATGTTGACTTTTGCGTAGACCTCCCCGGCAACGGCGCCAGAAATCCTTCTTGCTACCTCTTGAGCACTGTGTTGGTTTTCCCTTGAAGAGGAAAGGGTGATGCAGCAAAGTAGCATAAGTATTTCCCTCATTTTTTTAGAACCAAGGTATCAATCCAGTAGGAGGCTACGCGCGAGTCCCTCGCACCTACACAAACAAATAAATCCTCGCAACCAACGCGATAAGGGGTTGTCAATCCCTACACGGTCACTTACGAGAGTGAGATCTGATAGATATGATAGGATAATATTTTTGGTATTTTTATAATAAAGATGTAAAGTAAAATAAAAGCAAAGTAAAAAGCAACGGAAATAACTAAGTGTTGGAAGATTAATATGATGAAGATAGACCCGGGGGCCATAGGTTTCACTAGTGGCTTCTCTCAAGAGCATAAGTATTTTACGGTGGGTGAACAAATTACTATTGAGCAATTGACAGAATTGAGCATAGTTATGAGACTATCTAGGTATGATCATGTATATAGGCATCACGTCCGAGACAAGTAGACCGACTCCTGCCTGCATCTACTACTATTACTCCACACATCGACCGCTATCCAGCATGCATCTAGAGTATTAAGTTCATAAGAACAGAGTAACGCTTTAAGCAAGATGACATGATGTAGATGGATAAATTCATGCAATATGATAAAAAAACATCTTGTTATCCTCGATGGCAACAATACAATACGTGCCTTGCTGCCCCTACTGTCACTGGGAAAGGACACCGCAAGATTGAACCCAAAGCTAAGCACTTCTCCCATTGCAAGAAAGATCAATCTAGTAGGCCAAACCAAACTGATAATTCGAAGAGACTTGCAAACATAACCAATCATACATAAAAGAATTCAGAAGATTCAAATATTCTTCATAGATACACTTGATCATAAACCCACAATTCATCGGTCTCAACAAACACACCGCAAAAGAAGATTACATCGAATAGATCTCCACGAGAGAAGGGGAGAACATTGTATTGAGATCCAAAAAGAGAGAGGAAGCCATCTAGCTACTAACTATGGACCCGAAGGTCTGAGTTAAACTACTCACACTTCATCGGAGAGGCTGTGGTGTTGATGTAGAAGCCCTCCATGATCGATGCCCCCTCCGGCGGAGCTCCGGAATAGGCCCCAAGATGGGATCTCGTTGGTATAGAAGGTTGCGGCGGTGGAATTAGTTTTTGGCTCCGTATCTGATCATTTGGGGGTACGTAGGTATATATAGGAGGAAGGAGTACGTCGGTGGAGCAACGTGGGGCCCACGAGGGTGGAGGGCACGCCTGGGGGGTAGGCGCGCCCCCTACCTCGTGGCTTCCTGGAAGCTTCCTTGACTTAGGGTCCAAGTCTCCTGGCTCATGTTCATTCCAAAAATCACGTTCCCGAAGGTTTCATTCCGTTTGGACTCCGTTTGATATTCTTTTTCTGCGAAACTCTGAAATAGGCAAAAAACAGCAATTCTGGGCTGGGCCTCCGGTTAATAGGTTAGTCCCAAAAATAATATAAAAGTGAATAATAAAGCCCAATAATGTCCAAAACAGAAGATAATATAGCATGGAGCAATCAAAAATTATAGATACGTTGGAGACGTATCAACCGGTCGCTCATCTCGGTTGCACCGAAACGTTACGAAGGGAAACAGAGAGTTTGCAATCCCATCTCGGTGAGACCGAGATCCCTATCGGTGAGACCGACGTGACTAGGGTTTGTGGCAGTGGTTATGTCAAGTGAACTCGATGGCGCCAGATAGAAAATTTTGGTGGGGCCGAGTTTGACTTTTTGGTTTGGGACATATGTGGATATGAGAAAGTGGTTGAGGGTTTTGGAGCATATCACTAAGCATTTTAAGCAAGAAAGCCATTAAGCAACACCTTATCCCCTTTTAATAGTATTGGCTTTTCCTATGGACTCAATGTGATCTTGGATCACTAAAAGTAAAATGTAGAGTCTTGAGCTTGAGCCAATATGTGTCCATAGCATTTTGAGGGGTCCACATTCCTAATCCATGCCATGCCAATCATTGAGCTTTCCTGAAATATTTATCTTGAAATAGCATTAGCTTAGTGAGCTATATGTTATTAATAATTACCAAAACCACCCAGGGATAGTTGCACTTTCAATGGCCCCACCGCTGATCTCCTCTGGCTCGCTGTCAACAATTTGCCATCCTACATCGCCATCGAGCCCCTTTTGTCATTTCTGAAGGACACGTTCTGCGACACTGGCTTGGGATCCACAGCTTCCAAATCAGACCACATCGACGGCGACCACGAGGAGGGCACCCTCTCCGGCTCTCCCAAGGGGAAATAGCCCATCTGCTCTTCCAAGGGGAAAGCGCCCGTCTCCGACATCAGGGAGGGCACCCTATAGCCATGCTCTTCCAAGGGGAAGGAGCCCATCTGCGACAACATGGAGTGCATCTAGGGTCCGTGCTCTTCCCACGGGAACTAGCCCATTGTGACAAGTGAGGAAACCCATGATTTGTTTTGACGTGCCTCTTCACAGGGGGAAACCCATGATTTGTTTTGTCGAGTCCCTTTTGTAGTGTAGTGAGAATATGTCCCGTTTGAATTGCTATATCTGGTTGTTTGCAGTATGCCTTGTTTATTTCAGTTGTTCACAATGTGATGCTCTATATGTGCAATTATTTACTGTGCAGTACATTTCATCAATCCAGTTTTAAACATACCGATAGGAATGCATATATTTGCTTGCTGTTAAGCCTGTTATAGCTAGCATATGCCTCTTTTAAAGTTTTTTGATTGTTCGGTTGTTTGTAGTTAGCATATGTCCAGTTTCAAATGCTATCTTCGGTTGTTTGTAGTATGCCTTGTTTATTCCAGTTATTCACAACGTGATGTTCTATATGTGCAAGTATGAACTGTGCAGTTCAATTTCATCAGTACCAGTTTCAACAATACCACTATGAATGACTACATTTGGTTGTTGCATCTTGTAGTTAACACGCCTTTCCATTTCTATTTAACAATAACCAGTGTACTTAGACCGGCACAATACCAGTTTGAACGACTATGTTTGCTTGTTGTTAAATGTTAGGCTTGTTGCAGTTAACACACCTTTCCACTTGTTTTGCTTTACTAGCGTGCTTAGACCTGCACACTTAAGCTATCTTTTGGTGATTATTTTGTATGCCATGGATAATTTTGGTTGATGTTTAGCCTGTTGTGCTTAACATTCTTCTCGATGTACCTACACAGGACAATTTTGGGAATGACCGCTGTTTTCCATTGAGGTTAGTTTCATCCCATGGCTTATATATGCTCACTGTTCAGGATATCGGTAGCTGGTACCATATAGGTCGGGGGCTGAAAAGGGAATAATCGGTGAATCGGACTTTTAATTCAATATATCTGCAACCCATTTATCGTTAGGTTAACTAGGGCCATATGTAATATATCTGAGGCTACATGGCAACATGCACTATACTTAATGTCTAAATATGCAATCCTAGGCTACATAGCAACAAGGAAGAGTGTTACATTAATGTTCTAATGATGTATAGATATACGTAGAAGAGCAGTAGCAGCAGCAACAACAACAACACAACCCTGTTTGGATACTCAACTTAGCTAGATGTTAGAGTTAGTTTCTAGCTCATGACTAACCCTGAACTAACTCCATCCAAAGAGTTGTTTGGATGGAAGGGTTAGATTGACAATAAATGCACTAGGAGAAGTAGCTCCAATTAGTACCTCTTGGGTTGGATAGTTTTTTTTGGGTGGTTTATGGATGCAACTAGCTCAAACTAGCCCTCATGTTTAGATATACTTTAGGGCTATTTGAGCCCGAACTAGCTCAAACTAACTGTAACCCATGGATACAACAGCAGTTAATCAGACGATAATTTGTAAGAATGCAATAAACTCCTTCCGGCCCATAATATAATATGTTAATTCATCTAATATGTGAGTATATTGGATGTTATAAGATATTATAAAAGAGTGTTGTACTACATCATTGTGCAATTGATGTTTAGCTTCTAATATTAACTTGGCGCTTTTAGGTACATATGTCATTGGTAAAGATCCGCGCTTCGGCCCTTTCTGCGTATGGGGCAATGAGATATCAATAAACCAGCATCAAGTGAGAAAGCTGATAAAGATTGTTAGTAAAATGGGTCCAAAGATGGCGATTAAACTATTTGTTTACACTTTATCCAAGACAACAGCAAACTGCAGGATGGTAAGTAAGAACTCTATAGCCTTCTTTTTACTGCCCATAATGAGTTGTGTTAGATGACAATGTCTGAATATTTTTCCTTTGCAGTGGTTGCCAAACCAGTTTACTCAAGATTACCTCTCAAACTACATGATTGGTGGGCATGCAAAGGTTAAAGTATTTCTACCAGAACATGATGATTATCTAGATGTTTTCATGAAGAACGTGAAGGATGGGCGGTCGGCCATCACAAGGGGTTGGACTAGAGTCATGCGTGCCTTCTGCATGGAGGAGGGCACAATATGGGCATTCCGCTTCACCTTGTTCAGCAACCAGAATGTATTTCGCCTCTTTCTTTACCGTCTTTAATAGTAAAAGTATACAACTGTGGTTCATCATTCTTTATTTGGATCTTATGTAATTCTTGAACATATGTACCTATGAATCGAATAATGCATTAGTTGTTTGAACCTGATGGATATGAATAAAGCTATATCATACATTCAAATTCAAATTCAAATCCGATACAATTTGAAATAGAAACAATTAAATTACGGTGAAATTACGCTCTCCAGGTCGTTACGGCACACACGGTTGGTAAAACACAAACATTTGCGATATACACAATAATCCGAGACGGTTCACAGAGAGGAAACGTGTGCAAGCATGCACACAGTTGCCATTTGCAAAGCGTGTTTGATGTCGTACAATATCACAAACGGTGCGGGCAAACTAAACGTTTGTGTTAGTTGCCTTATCGTACACGATTCGCCACCATGAACTGTTTCTGATGAAGTATGCATCGTAAACGTTGCACCACAGAATAGTGTGTGCGATAGTTGTCGTGTACGATGATGTTACGACGGTCCGACGTTTCGTAATCCTGTCCGACACTCGTAAGACGATTAGCTAATCTTCTTAATTAGTTATCGCATACGGTTTGGGAAAAGCGAATGTGTGTGATTGTATGCTTATCATACACGATCTATAATAGTGAACCGTTTGTGATGGGCCGCGCATCGTAAACATAGCACCACAGAATACCGACTGTGATGGCAATGCGAGCACAAACGAGTAGGAGTACTGTAGGGTCCCTATCCCCGACAGTTTATGGGTCATGTGGGAAGGACCCCCCTATCGCCGTCACTCACTAGGCGATGGTTCCAAATGCCATCGCGAAAAGGGGTTAAAAACCGTTTGTATAGCACGACGCGTACCAGTGAATACATAGCATAAACGACTTCTTGCAATTTTATCGTATTGGAAACATAGAGAGGCGGAGATGTAGTTCCTCTCTTATAATAATTGCAAGTAGGAGCAGCAAGCATATGCATATTATATTTATCAAAATCATCATGTGCAATAGTAGAACGCAACCCATCAAGTTCATCAAAAAGGGATATTTCAAACAAATCAAAGGGATCATAGCATCCATCCTTCGGTAAGCATGAAGGGAAATTAAACAATGTATGGGATACAGAGTTACTCTCATTAGAAGGTGGGCACTGATACGTCTCCATTGTATCTACTTTTCCAAACGCTTTTACCCTTGTTTTGGATTCTAACTTGCATGATTTGAATGTAACTAACCCGTACTGACGATGTTTTCAGCAGAATTGCCATGGTGTTATTTTTGTGTAGAATAAAAAGTTCTCGGATTGACCAGAAAATCAACGGAGGTTATTTTTGGAATTAATAAAAAATATTGGCAAAGAATCAGCATCAGGGGCCCACACCCTAGCCACAAGGGTGGGGGCGCGCCCACCCCCCCGGGGCGCGCCCTGTGACCTTGTGGGCCCCCTGGACCTCCACCGACCTCAACTCCAACTCCATATATTCACTTTCGGGGAGAGAAAAATTAGAGAGAGAAAGTTTCATCACGTTTTACGATATGGAGCCACCGCCAAGCCCTGTTCTTCCTCGGGAGGGCGGATCTGGAGTCCGTTCGGGGCTCTAGAGAGGGGAATCCGTCGCCATCGTCATCATCAACCATCCTCCATCACCAATTTCATGATGCTCACCGCCGTGTGTGAGTAATTCCATCATAGGTTTGCTGGACCATGATGGGTTGGATGAGATTTACCATGTAATCGAGTTAGTTTTGTTAGGGTTTGATCCCTAGTATCCACTATGTTCTGAGATTGATGTTGTTATGACTTTGCTATGCTTAATGCTTGTCACTAGGGCCCGAGTGCCATGAACTCAGATATGAACCCTTTATGTTTTCATCAATATATTTGTGTTCTTGATCTGATATTGCAAGTTATAGTCACCTACTACATGTTATGATCCGGCAACCCCGGAGTGACAATAGTCGGGACCACTCCCAGTGATGACCATAGTTTGAGGAGTTCATGTATTCACTAAGTGCTAATGCTTTGGTCCGGTACTCTATTAAAAGGAGGCCTTAATATCCCTTAGTTTCCAATAGTACCCCGCTGCCACGGGAGGGTAGGACAAAAGATGTCATGCAAGTTCTTTTCCATAAGCACGTATGCTTATATTCGGAATACATGCCTATATTACATTGATGAACTAGAGCTAGTTCTGTGTCACCCTATGTTATAACCGTTGCATGATGAATGCCATCCGACATAATTATCCATCACTGATCCATTGCCTACGAGCTTGTTTCATATTGATCTTTGCTAAGTTACTTTTCCGTTGCCACTGTTACAATTGCTACGAAACTACTACTTTCACTTTTTCCACTTTTACCATTACATCCATACTACTTTGCTACTAAATACTTTGTTGTAGATATTAAGTCTTTCAGGTGTGGTTGAATTGACAACTCAGCTGCTAATACTTGAGAATATTCTTTGGCTCCCCTTGTGTCAAATCAATAAATTTGGGTTGAATACTCTACCCTCAAAAACTATTGCGATCCCCTATACTTGTGGGTTATCAAGACCTTTTTCTAGCGCCGTTGCCGGGGAGCATAGCTCTATTCTCTGAGTCACTTGGGATTTCTATCTATTTATCACTATGAGGAATTTGAAAGACGAAAGAACCAAGATTTTTCCCTCAACTACGAGGGGAGGTAAGGAACTGCCATCTAGCTCTGCACTTGATTCTCCTTCTGTTTTGAGTAAACTTGTGACACCTACACCTGCTATTGGTTCCAATATGTCGCATGTTATTAATGATGCCACTTCGCTTTGCATGACACTTATGATGAAACTACTTTTGTGCTTGATAATACTGTGCCATGATACGTCTCCGTCGTACTATAATTTTTTATTGTTCCATGCCAATATTATACAACTTCCATATACTTTTGGAAACTTTTTATATTATTTTTGGGACTAACATATTGATCCAATGCCCAGTGCCAGTTCCTGTTTGTTGCATGTTTTATGTTCCGTAGAAACCCAATATCAAACGGAGTCCAAACGGGGTAAAAACGGACGGAGAATTATT
Source organism: Triticum aestivum (assembly GCF_018294505.1). NCBI lineage: Eukaryota > Viridiplantae > Streptophyta > Magnoliopsida > Poales > Poaceae > Triticum > Triticum aestivum. The sequence continues at coordinate 168,941,164 of NC_057811.1, read as the reverse complement.
TTGGAATATTTATGATTTTTGGGAAGTAAAATCAACGCGAGACGGTGCCCGAGGGGGCCACGAGGCAGGGGGCGCGCCCCAGGGGGGCAGGCACGCCCTGGACCCTCATGGGCACCCCGTAAGGCGGTTGATGCTCTTCTTTTGCCGCAAGAAATCTAATTTTATGAGAAAGATCTGGGCGAAAGATTCACCCCAATCGGAGTTACGGATCTCCGGTTATAAAAGAAACGGTGAAAGGCCAGATCTGAGAGCGCAGAAACAGAGAGACAAATCCAATCTCGAAGGGGCTCTCGCCCCTCCCACGCCATGGAGGCCAAGGACCAGAGGGGAAACCCTTCTCCCATCTAGGGAGGAGGTCAAGGAAGAAGAAGACGAAGGGGCCCCCTCTCCCCTTCTCTTCCGGTGGCGCCAGAACGCCGCCGGGGGCCATCATCATCACCGCGATCTACACCAACACCACCGCCATCTTCACCAACATCTCCATCACCTTCCCCCTCTATCTACAGCGGTCCACTCTCCTGCAACCCGCTATACCCTCTACTTGAACATGGTGCTTTATGCTTCATATTATTATCCAATGATGTGTTGCCATCCTATGATGTCTGAGTAGATTTTCGTTGTCCTATCGGTGGTTGATGAATTGCTATGATTGATTTAATTTGCTTGTGGTTATGTCGCTGTCCTTTGGTGCCCATCATATGAGCGCGCGCGTGGATCACACCATAGGGTTAGTTGTATGTTGATAGGACTATGTATTGGAGGGCAAGAGTGACAGAAGCTTCAACCTAGCATAGAAATTGATGCATACGGGATTGAAGGGGGACCAATATATCTAATGCTATGGTTGGGTTTTACCTTAATGAACGTTAGTAGTTGCGGATGCTTTCTAATAGTTCCAATCATAAGTGCATAGAATTCCAAGTAAGGGATGACATGCTAGCAGTGGCCTCTCCCACATAAAACTTGCTATCGGTCTAGTAAAGTAGTCAATTGCTTAGGGACAATTTCACAACTCCTACCACCACTTTTCCACACTCGCTATACTAACTTTATTGTCTCTTTATCTTAACAGCCCCTACTTTTTATTTACGTCCTCTTTATATTCTTGCTAACCTATCCAACAACACCTACAAAGTACTTCTAGTTTCATACTTGTTCTAGGTAAAGCGAACGTTAAGCGTGCGTAGAGTTGTATCGGTGGTCGATAGAACTTGAGGGAATATTTGTTCTACCTTTAGCTCCTCGTTGGGTTCGACACTCTTACTTATCGAAAGAGGCTACAATTGATCCCCTATACTTGTGGGTTATCATGCCACTAGGTGAATTTCTTGATGAACAACTTGCTAGGGCTAGAGAGAATGAAATTACTGAAACTGATGATATTATTGAAGATTATGATTATGATTCTCCCCCTAGATATGAATTGCATGTTGTTCCTAAGGGTTATGTTATGGATGAAGAAACTGCTAGAGACTTCTTTGCTTGTAATGATAGGGAAGATCTTAAGAAATTGTTAGTTAAGCTAAAAGAAAAATCCTTGAATGCTAGAATGAAATATGATCCTGCTTTTGCTACTTCACCTATGTTTGTTACTGATAAGGATTATGAATTCTCTGTCGATCCTGAGTTAATTACTTTGGTTGAATCTGATCCTTTTCATGGTTATGAATCTGAAACCGTTGTGGCACATCTTACTAAATTAAATGATATAGCCACCCTATTTGCTCATGAGGAAAAATATCATTATTACTATATTCTTAAATTGTTTCCTTTCTCATTAAAGGGTGATGCTAAGATATGGTATGATTCTCTTGCTCCTGGTTGTGTGCGTAGTCCCCAGGATATGATATATTACTTCTCTATAAAATATTTCCCCGCTCATAAGAAACAAGCTGCTTTAAGGGAAATATATAATTTTGTGCAAATTGAAGAAGAGAGTCTCCCACAAGCTTGGGGGAGGCTTCTCCAATTACTTAATGATTTGCCTGATCATCCTCTCAAGAAAAATGAAATACTTGATATCTTTTATAATGGACTAACCGATGCTTCCAGAGACCACCTGGATAGTTGTGCTGGTTGTGTTTTCAGGGAAAGAACTGTTGAGCAAGCTGAATTGCTATTGGATAATATATTGAGTAATGAAAATGATTGGACCCTTCCTGAACCAAATCCGAAGCCAACTCCGAAGAGGAGGGGTATTCTATTTCTCAGTCCTGAAGATATGCAAGAGGCAAAGAAATCAATGAAATAAAAAGGTATTAAAGCTGAAGGTGTTAAAAATTTACCGCCTATTGAAGAAATACATGGTCTTGATAACCCGACACAGGTAGTAGAGGTAAACTCTCTCCGTAGATTTGATGGAGGTGATATTCCTCATAATAAGTCTGCTACTCAATGCTTGGATGAGTTTGATAATTTTATTGTTAAACAAGAGAATTTCAATGCTTATGTTAGTAGACAATTGAAACAAAATGCTTACATGCTTGATCACTTGGGTAATTATATGAGTAGAACTGTTAATGGTCTTAAGCTTATTAGTAAACATGCTTCCATGGTTACAACCCAAGTAGAACAAGTACTTAAAGATCAAGATGAATTGATTAGTGAGTTGAATAATTAGAATAATGATAATGCCGTTAGGGTTATGACTAGAGGTGGTAAAATGACTCAGGTACCTTTGTATCCTGAGGGCCATCCTAAGAGAGTTGAGCAAGATTCTCAGAGGGTTAATACTGATGCACCTAGTCCTAGTAATAAAAAGAAAAAGAAAACTGATAGGACTTTGCATGCTAGTGAACCTGCTACAGACACATCCGAGAATCCCAATGATATTTCTATTTCTGATGCTGAGACACAATCTGGTGATGAACATGAACCTAGTGATAATGTTAATAATGATGTTCATGTTGATTCTCAACCTAGTAATAATAATGATGTAGAGATTGAACCTGATGTTGATCTAGATAACCCACAATCAAAGAATCAATGTTATGATAAGAGAGACTTCGTTGCTAGGAAACATGGTAAAGAAAGAGAACCATGGGTTCAAAAACCCATGCCCTTTCCTCCTAAGCCATCCAAGAAAAAGGGTGATGAGGATTTTGAGCGCCTTGCTGAAATGATTAGACCTATCTTTTTGCGTATGCGTTTGACTGATATGCTTAAAATGCCTCCTTATGCTAAGTATATGAAAGATACCTAAAGCTAAAATTTCCACCATGCTTGCTAATTATTCTTTTAAGGGTGGTATACCAAAGAAACTTGGAGATCCAAGAGTACCAACTATACCATGCTCCATTAAAAGAAACTATGTTAAAACTGCTTTATGTGATCTTGTAGCTGGTGTTAGTGTTATGCCTTTCTCTTTGTATCGTAGATTTGAATTGAATAAGTTGACACCTACTAAAATTTCTTTGCAAATGGTTGATAAATCAACTGCTATACCCATCGGTATTTGTGAGGATGTGCCTGTTGTGGTTGCAAATGTTACTATCTTAACGAACTTTGTTATTCTTGATATTCCCGAGGACGATAGTATGTCGATTATCCTCGGTAGACCCTTTTTGAACACTGCAGGGGCTGTTATTGATTGCAACAAAGGCAATTTCACTTTTCATGTTAATGGTAATGAGCATACGGTACACTTTCCGAAGAAACAGCCTCAAGTTCGTAGTATCAATTCTATTGGAAAATTCCAACTATTACTATTGGAGGTTTTGAATTCCCTCTCCCTACTGTCAAAAAGAAATATGATATTCTTATTGTTGGGGACATGCATATCCCCATTGAGGTAACCTAGTGTTATCCGAAAGTTCTCCGGTTTCATGTCACTCGGAAGAAGTTAATAAGACTTGATCAACCTTGTTAATGGATTCCTTTTGATGAGCATGAGATGGATGGATTTAGAATGCACAACTCTCTGTACCCATCATTTACTTTTTGTTAATTAGATTAGATAAAGCAAAAATAGTATTTTCTGTCTATTTTCTAAATTACCCATGCAATAAAAAATGTCCCGAAAATAAAAATTCTCCAAATGCCCTGGAAATTGGATATGATTTTTTTAGAATATTTTAGAAATTCTGGTGCAAAGAACACACCAGGGGCCTCACCAGTTGGCCACAAGGGTGGAGGGCGCGCCCACCCCCCTGGGGCGCGCCCCCTGACCTTGTGGGCCCCCTGTAGCTCCCCTCCACTTATTCCAGCACCCATCCTCTCCTTCTTCCTCCAGAAAAAATCACTCCATAGCTCAAACTCGTGTTCGTGCTCATCTTGCTGCCATTTTCGATCTCCTTGCTCAAAGCCCCATTCACAAAACTGCTTTGGGGATTGTTCTTCGAGCAAGAAAATGTTGAAGAGATTATTGAGAGGCTCCTCGAGTCGGGGTTCGAAGGAAAAGGAAAATGAGGAGAAGGAAAAACCCAAGTATTAATCTTCCTCGCGCTGCGGAAATTTGTCCTAGCAAATGGCCATGTGATGCATTCTTACAAGCGACCGGGAGTTATGATGATTTCTATTATTTGGCTGGGAATGCAGGCATCACCGACTTCCTCCTCGACCGATGTAATCAGTATCTCTTACTCACCAATACTTTCATGCAAAACTTTCACTTTCATGCTAGAAAATCACCACCCATGGTAGACTTCCATTTATATGATGAGTACAGAGAAATGATGATTTATGACTTCTATGTGGTTTGTAAATTACCTTATGAAGGTGGCGTCGAGGAACCACGTCCTAGTGATGTGGAAGGACTTATTCATGAAATCACCATAGGGGAAGGTAGAGGAGTGTCGGGAGCGAGAGTGTCTAGTATTCATCATCTTGCCATACACTATTACTCATTATTTGCTGGGAGATGTTTAATTGGTCGTGGAGAGAGTGGAGGCCTTAGTGCCACTGACCTCGCTATTTTGCGCCATGCTTTACGTAGAGATAGAACTTACAGTTTGGGAGCTATGGTTGCTAAACGGTTGAGTATGAACTGTACAAAGGGTCCTATTTTCGGAGGTATCTTTGCCACCCGCCTTGCTAAACACTTTGAGATACCTATTAGGCATTATGAAAAAGAGGAGAAACTGCTACCCACTATATATTTAGATTATGACAGCATGGTAGCACATAGGTTTATTCAACGTGATGAGGAAAAGAGAATTATTTATAACCTGGTATTTAGTAAGAATACTATTCAAATTATTACCTTGCCTGCACCTATTTTGTTCGATGCATTCAGGCAGGTACATTGTTTTGCCCGCGGACGTTCATGCATACTGGGAGGGGACACGATCCCCACCTCCTGAGCCAGAGCCATCACCTGATCCATACCAGGAATCTATTTATCAGTGGGATCCACAGGAGCTCGCTAACCAGTGGAACCCCCAGGATCCTCCTCAGTACACCGGAGAGAACTACCTTGATCCATGGAAGTAGACCAACTTAGGCCAAAAGCCTAAGCTTGGGGGAGTACATATTTCTCACCGACATTACATTCATGTTCACACACTCATTCTAGTTGTCGGTGCTCACACTCTTTCATTGTAATATCCATACTAGTTTATTTATTTATTTTCCGCTTTCTTCTTGTGTGTTTGAAAAACCTTAAGAAAAACCCAAAAAAAATAGTTGTAGTAAAATTACTTTCTATGCATGCTTAGTAGTAATATTAATAGAAAACCCAAAAAGATTTCTCTTGCTTGTTGGGAGCTTTCCCGTGTAAATAGTTTTTCTCGTTCTTGTTCTTCTTCCTAAAAAAACAAAAACTCCAAAAATATTTCAGTGTGTTTCTTTGAAATTCTTTTCTTTTCTTTGGGGGTCGAGAGGGGAAGACCACGATGAAAATGTTGAGTGGCTCTCATATGCATTATTGTTGATCTAACAAAGAGCCCACATTACCTTGTCTTCTCCTTTGAATAAATGTTTGCAGATTCCAGCTTAGTCCAATGCACGTGCACTATTATTATTATCCACACCATTCAGTCGTGCAAGTTAAAGGCAATAATGATGATATATGATGAAATGATTGAGATGAGGAAATGCTGGTATGAACTCGACCTATCTTGTTTTTGTAAATATGATTAGTTCATCGTTCCTGATTCAGCCTATTATGAATGAAACATGTTTGCAATGACAATTATAGATTATAGTTACTCATGCCATGCTTAATTAGCTAGGAGCTTATAATGGTTTACCTTGCGTGCCAACATGGAAATTAAAATGGTTGTGATGTAGTATGATAGGATGGTATCTTCCTTTGAATGATTCGAGTGGCTTGACTTGGCACATGTTCACGCATGTAGTTGAAACAAAATCAACATAGCCTCTATGATATTTACATTCATGGTGATTTATATCCTACTCATGCTTGCACTCAATGTTGGTTAATCTCAATGCATGTTATGACCGTTGTCGCTCTCTAGTTGGTCGCTTCCCAGTCTTTTTCTAGCCTTCACTTGTATTAAGCGGGAATACTGCTTGTGCATCCACTTCCATAAACCCCAAAGTTGTTCCATATGCACTACTGGAAACAGGGATTTTGCCGTCTGCCAGTTCTTTGCCGTCCGCTAGCAGACGGCAAAGAAGGTCTTTGCCATCAGCTACCAAAAAGCAGACGGCAAACAACTGGCAGACGGCAAAGAAGGTCTTTGCCATCTGTCACTTCTTTGCCGTCTGTTGGCTGACGGCAAAGAATCTTTGTCGTCAGCTGGCTGACGGCAAAGAGAGAGGTGGCCCCCACTAATGAGCCGATTAGGAAAAACTTAACGGCCCCCCTAGCAGACGGCAAAGATAAAAAAAGCGGACGACAAAGGCTTGGCCGACGGCAAAGGCTAACTAACCTAACCTAACTAACGGCCGATTGAGCCCCCCCCCCCGCCCGTTACTCCTCTCTGTTTCTCTCCCTCTCTCCTCCCCGACGCCACGCCACCACATCCACCCACCGCCACCCGGCGCCGCCCCCGCCACCGCCCCCGACCCCGCTTGCCCCGTCGCCCCACCACCCCGCCGTCCCCGCCCCACCCGCTGACGCCCCGTCGCCCCACCATCCCGCCGCCCGGCGCCGCCCCTGCTTGCCCCGTCGCCCCACCACCCCGCCGCCCCCACCCCACCCGTCGACGCCCCGGCGCGCCACCACGTCGCCGGCCCACCCGCCCCATTGCCCCGACCGTCCCATTGCCCCGGCGCGCCACCACGTCGCCGGCCCACCCGCCCCACTGCCCCGACCGTCCCATTGCTCCGGTGAGTTATTTTTTTCTTTTTTTCTTCTGTTTTTTCATTTTTTTTTGCTGTTTAATTGTTAGTGATAGATTTAGTGCTGTATATGTGTTATATAGTGTTAGTGTTAGAAGAAAAGAAGTAGAAGAAAAAAGAATATGTAGAAGAAAAGAAGAAGAAGAAGAAAAGAAGTAGAAGAAGAAGAAAAGAAGAAAACAAAAGAAGTAGAAAAAAGATGAAAAAAGAAGAAGAAGAAAAGAAGTAGAAGAAGAAGAAAGGAAGAAAAGAAAAGAAGTAGAAAAAAGATGAAAAAAGAAGAAGAAGAAAAGAAGTAGAAGAAGAAGAAAAGAAGAAACGAAAAGAAGTAAAAGAAGTAGAAAAAAGATGAAAGAAGAAGAAGAAGAAAGGAAAGAAGAAGAAGAAGAAGAGAAAGAAAGAAGAAGAAGGATAGAAGGAAACACCCCGACCCCGACACCACACCCCGACATCCCGACCCCCTGACCCCGACACCCCGACCCCGACACCACACCCCGACACCCTGACCCCCTGACCCCCTAACCCCGACACCCCGACCCCGACACCACACCCCGACACCCCGACCCCGACACGACACCCCGACACCCCGACACCCCGACCCCGACACGACACCCCGACCCCCTGACCCCCTGACCCCGACACCCCGACCCCGACACCAGACCCCGACACCCCGACCCCGACACGATACCCCGACCCCGAAATAGCACCCCCAACCTCGACACGGCACCCCGACACCGACACGACACCCCGACCCCCGACACCTCCCGAAAAGGTGCTCTTTGGCTGTCCAGAGGCCGACGGGGTCATATATTTGTGAATTATGAGTTAGGTCATATATTTTTCGATTTTGTTATGAAAAACATCATATGTAATTGTGTTGATCGGGTAGATTTAAATGTGCAGTTGTTTCATCGCTGCGAGGTTTGGTGTTCGACGACCTCCCCGTGCGTTTGACGAGCTCTGCCCCTTCGTTCGTGGGTGAGCACAAATGACATGTCCTCCTCCCCCATTAATTATTTGCTCTGTTCCGGTGTTCGTGCCGATGAAACTTGATAGCTAGCTATATATGTGTCTTGAATCATCAGTATGCGTAACCAATATGTGTCTCCCATTCGAAAGCGTTATAGTTATAAATATGCATGCATTTGCATATTTATAACCTTGATTCTTTTGAATTGTCCAACGCTATCCATGGACAGCCCGAGTATGTGTAGATTGGGTTCGTTTTCCCATATGCTTTGCTCCGGATCCGACGCATAAATTTCGTCAGTGCCTCCCCTGTTGTTCTCCGGGTACACATCCTCTCTGTTTATTGCAGAGACGTGTATCAGGAGAAGAGCGGGGAGGTGCTGCCGAATTTTGCGTCGGATCCGGAGCATAGCATGGGAAAATGAACCCAATCTACACATACTCGTGTGGGATTAGGACCTATCATTACCTATTAGAGTGTAGGTTGCATGGACGTAATAAAATTGAAAAAGTAGATCAACTGATGAATATATACATGGTGAATTATATATATTTGTTGTGTGTCCAGTAGCTCTGAAAGTCAAGATGAGTGATCGTGCGTGGATGTATACCGGTCACACTGGTCAGAACAAATGGAGCGCTGAATGGTTCACAAAAACCAAGGGGTTTGTGCAAGCCGCATTTGCAAATGGCCAGAGGAAAACCTGGTGCCCCTGTTTCTGGTGCGGCAATTGGGAAAAGAGGACAGAGGATGAAATGGGCAAACACCTGCAAAAGAGTGGTTTACGCCTGATTATACGGTGTGGACATATCATGGTGAGTCTGCCCAACGTGACAGAGCTGAGGTGGATCGTCGTCGCACCGACGAGCATGGTGTGTGCATGGTGTACATGCAGCCGCTTAAGGACGAATTGCAAGAAGCCTGGGATAATGGGTTCAAGACATACGACGCCTATAGCAAACGGAACTTCATAATGCGTGTCTGGTACATGTACTCAACGCATGACTTGCCGGCGTATGCGCTATTCGTTGGCTGGTGTGTGCATGGAAGGTTCCCGTGCCCCACATGCAAGGGAGCTCTTGAGTTTCGTTGGCTTCAGGCCGGTCGCAAGTTTTCTTGCTTCGACATGCATAGACAGTTCCTGGATCCTCGCCATAAGTTCAGGAAAGACAAGAAGAACTTCATCAGAGGTAGAGTTGTCAAAAACTCTGCACCACCTGCGTTGATAGGCCAACAGACCCTGGATCAGTTAAACGCTCTCGAGCTAGATCCAGAGCATCCAGGGTACTTCAAGGGGTATAATTATAAGCACGCCTGGACTCACAAGACATGCTTATGGGATCTGCCTTACTTCAAAGACCTCCTTTGCCCACACAACATCGACGTGATGCACACTGAGAAGAATATCGCCGAGGCACTTTTTGGTACATTGTTCGACATAGATGGGAAGTCAAAGGATAATACTAAGGCTAGAGTCGATCTGGAGGCGCTATGTGATAGGCCGTTACAAAACATGAAACAACCGAAAGGAAAGCAGAACTGGACGAAGCCAAAGGCATGGTTCAATCTTGGAAGGCCAGCTATGAGGGAAATTATCTTGTGGGTGAAAATGCAGCTGGTGTTCCCCGATGGGTATGCAGCGAATCTAAAGAGGGGAGCGAGTCTTGATAAATTGAAGATATTTGGTCTCAAGAGTCATGATTGGCACATATGGATTGAGCGGGTAATGCTGGTGATGTTGCGTGGCTTCATCACTGAGGATGAATGGCTAGTACTGGCAGAACTCAGCTATTTCTTCCGTGTTCTTTGTGCGAAAGAACTATCGCCTGGTGTGCTAGAAGAAATGGAAGAGTTGGCGCCGGAGTTGATCTGCAAGTTAGAGAAGATCTTTCCACCGGGCTTCTTTAATCCAATGCATCATTTGATTTTGCATCTCCCGACCGAGGCAAGATTGGGGGGGCCGTGCAAAATCGTTGGTGCTACCCAACTGAGAGGATGCAGAAGACGCTTAGACAAAAATGTAAAAATAAACATAGAATTGAAGCATCGATGGATGAGGCATTCATCACTGAGGAGGCGGCAAACTTCGTGACAGCACACTACGAAGCCAAAAATCGTCATTTGCATAAGCCGAAGCCTCGGTACAATGCTGACGAACCTCAAAAGGGTGGATCCAACCTCAGCCTACTCAAAGGGAATCTCGCACCAGCCAGTGGTTCGAAACCAGTATCTTTGGATAACGAAGAATGGCGGACCATTACATTGTATATCTTCAACAACCTGACAGAAGTGCGGCCGTACATCGAGTAAGTTCTCGGTACATTGTTTCGCAACTTCTATTTCCTTTGAACTGCTCTTATTCCTGGATATTTCATACAGTCGATACGTCGCCATATTCTCATATGGAGCGGTAATCCAAAAGGATTCCGTCGAAGAGTATGAGCTTCTCGCAAAGTAAGGAGGCGGCTACCCCGGTTTCATCTCTTGGTTCAAACAAACAGTAATTTCTATTATACCATTTCATTACATTCGCTAATTTCTGCCTAATGCAACAATCCTTTCGTATTAAACTTGTAGGCTAATTCAGAGTCTATGGACGCCGAATTGAGACAAGTCACTAATGGTTTTGACTATAAGGTCCGTTCATTTGACAAATATGACATCAACGGGTATCGCTTTCGTACCTATGGCAAAGAGCTATCTATGGCCGACCGAAAGTCTACAAATTGTTGTGTATCTGCTATCGGCGAAGGAGGTACCGAGTATTATGGGAGAGTTGAAGCAATTTATGAACTTATATTCTATGGTGACAACCCACCGAATGTCGTACTCTTCAAATGTTATTGGTTTCAGCCGAAGGAGACTAGAAGGATTCATGAACATATAGGGCTATTTGAAATCAAACAAAGCACCCATTTAGATGTTCCCGATGTCTATATTACGGCTCAACAGGCGACCCAAGTATTCTATCTACCGTGGGCCTGCCAAACTAATCCAAATCTGAAAGGTTGGGATGTCGTTTATGAAGTGCCGCCACGTGCTAGACTATCTCCCCCAAAGGAAGAGGATTATGAACCTCACATTAACCTAGACACATATGAAGGAGAATTCTTCTAAGAGACACGTCTTTCCAAAAAGTGTTTCAAGAACCGCTATACTTCACCCCAAAATATTGAAGTAGACAGCGACAGTGAATCCGACATCAACCCAGAGGGGGAACAAGAAGAGTCGGAACAAGAAGAGGTTACTGCTGCGGATGACCTGTCAATGCTTGACCGATTACGTCAAGGTGGCCTTCCACATGTTGATGCCACTGAACCCTATGAGCCTGTCATTGATTATAGTGATGATGATGATTATGCATTTATTGATGATAGTGATCGAGATTATGTCAGGTATATAATTTTTTTATGTTGTACTTGATGATGATACACTTAAGTGATATACATATTATTATTCATGTCGGTATTTTTTTATGTTGTACTAATTTCGTTTACTCTTTGTCATGGCAGGTGTTGAAAGATGGTGGGCGCTGGTAAGTTTCTTCTAGTGTTTTGCTTAACAAATGCATAAAAACCTAGACTTAGCCTTATTTCCTCCAATATGCTTACCACAATGACCTAGAGTTAGCTTCTTTTCCTCCAAAATGACTTAATAAGCTTACTGACCTCCAAAACCATCCACTTTACCTAAGTTAGCTCTAAAACGATGTATACTCAGCTTTGTTTCCTCCAAAATGACCTAAGTTAGCTCTAGTATGCTTAGTTAACTAGGTTTGCTCAATAATGACATGTACTTAGCTTACTTATGTCAAAAATGGCATAATTAGCTTAGTTAGCTCATAAACAATCCATTTTACCTAAGTTAGCTCTAAAATGACCCATTATACCTTAGTTAGCTCATAAATGATCCATTTTACCCAAGTTAGCTCTAAAATGACCCATTTTACCTAGACTAACTCCAAAATGATCCATTTTACCTATGTTAGCTCTAAAATGACCCATTTTACCTAGGTTAGCTCCAAAATGACCCATCTTACCTAGGTTAGCTCCAAAATGATGCATTTTACCCAAGTTAGCTCTAAAATGACCCATTTTACCTAGATTAGCTCATAAACGATCCATTTCACCTAGGTTAGCTCACAAACGATCCATTTTACCTAGTTTAGCTCCAAAATGACCCATCACACCTAGGTTAGCTCTAAAATTATGCATTTTACCAAAGTTAGCTCATAAACGATCTATTTCACCTAGGTTAGCTCATAAACGATCCATTTCACCTAACTTAGCTCAAAAACGATCCATTTCACCTAGGTTAGCTCCAAAATGACCCATCTTACCTAGGTTAGCTCTAAAATGATGCATTATACCTAAGTTAGCTCATAAACGATCTATTTCACCTAGGTTAGCTCATAAACGATCCATTTCAACTAAGTTAGCTCATAAATGATCCATTTCACCTAAGTTAGCTCATAAATGGCATATACTTCTTCTTCTAGTCACCTTTTTCTAACTTTCTTATTTGCCTTTTTGTAGATTTCATTCACTTCACGGAAGCTAGCTTGCTATGATGGAGAGCTTGTTTTTTCTTTCATTCTCCTCTAGTATTCTTCTAGCTTGCTATGATGGAACTTGCTATCTTGATGAAACTTTGCATTGTAATATGTATGGATGGAACAATGTGTATGTGCAACTTGCTATGTATGAATGGATGGAACTATATATGTATGCACGATGAAACTTATGTGCTGGATATGTCATATGTTTGCTGTTAAATAGCCCTGTGAAATATATATATATATATATATATATGTCATATATTTGCTGTGAAAATTGCTGGATTTAAAAAAACAGAAAAAAGAGGCACCTTTGCCGTCAGCCACTGATGGCAAAGGCGCCTTTGCCGTCCGTCGCGGACGGCAAAGAAGCCACGCGGCGGCCACCTGTGCTCCCTGGGAGCTGACCCATTTGGTCAGTTTGCCTACTGCGGCGGATGGCAAAGGCTTTGCCTACAGTGGCAGACGGCAAAGACTTGTCCCGCAGTGACGTCCAGCTGACGTCATTCGGCGGACGGCAAAGGCCGAATGCTCTTTGCCGTCAGCGGCGTACGGCAAAGGCTGTCGTTAGCCGCCTAACGGACTAACAGCACATTTATTGCCGTCGGCTTTCTTTGCCGTCCGCCGCTGATGGCAAAGGCCCCTTTGCCGTCCGCTTCAGAAAGCAGACGGCAAAGAAGCTCTTTACCGTAGCCTACTTTGCCGGAGCCTTTTGCCGTCCGCGGGAAAGGCCTTTGCCGTCCGCCATCCTTGCCTTTGTTGTCTGCCATGGCAGACGACAAAGTAGCTGATTCATGTAGTGATGAGTCCACCATACCTTCCTATATGCGGTATTTACTTGTCATTCCAAGTAAATTTGCAAGTGCCAACCTCTAAACCTTCAAGTGATAATCTGTTTTGTATGCTCGAATAGCTCATGTACCAACTGGGGCTGTCAATATCTTCCATGGTAGGTGGGTTATTCTCACGATGAGTGGACTCCGCTCATCATTCACGAGAAAATGGCTGGTAACCGGGATGCCCAGTCCCATGCTTAAAGCAAATCAAATCAAAATAATTGCAAACAAAACTCCCCCAGGACTGTTGTTAGTTGGACGGTACCCGTTGTTTCGGACCAGCTGTGGAGTGTGCTTCTTGGTGGTGGGGGAGTATAAACTTTACCATTCTGTTTGGGAACCGTCTATAATGTATGTAGCATGGAAGATACCGAGATCTCTTAGTTGTTATGTTGACAATGAAAGCATACCGCTCAAAATATTATTCAATCTCTATTTCAAAACTTGAGCTCTGGCACCTCTATAAATCCCTGCTTCCCTCTGCGAAGGGCCTATCTATTTACTTTTATTGCTGATTCATCATCCTCTTATTAAAAGCATCAGTTAGAGAGCACCACTATCATTTGTATGCATTGTTATTAATTCATATTGAGTATGACTGTGACTGGATCTCTTTTACCATGAATTACAATGTCTAGTCAGTCCTCGATCTCTAGAGGTGCTCTGCATTTATGTTTTGCGGTCTTAGAAAGGGCTAGCGAGACACCATCTTATTATATCATATCATGATTGTTTTGAAGAAGTGTTGTCATCCGAGATTTATTATTATTGCTCGCTAGTTGATTATGCCATTGATATTAGTAAATGTGAGACCTAAATGTTATTGTGAATATGGTTAGTTCATAATATTTGCTGAAAACTTGAATGTTGGCTTTACATATTTGCAACAATAAGATCAAATAGAGTTTGTAAAAGTTTTTCTTTATCACTTTCAGTTTATCAACTGAATTGCTTGAGGACAAGCAAAGGTTTAAGCTTGGGGGAGTTGATACGTCTCCATCGTATCTACTTTTCCAAACTCTTTTGCCCTTGTTTTGGACTCTAACTTGCATGATTTGAATGGAACTAACCCGGACTGACGCTATTTTCAGCAAAATTGCCATGGTGTTATTTTTGTGCAGAATAAAAAGTTCTCGGATTGACCTGAAAATCAACGGAGATTATTTTTGGAATTAATAAAAAATATTGGCGAAAGAATTAGCGTCGGCGCGCCCTGTGACCTTGTGGGCCCCCTGGACCTCCACCGACCTCAACTCCAACTCCATATATTCACTTTCGGGGAGAAAAAATCAGAGAGAAAGTCTCATCGCGTTTTACGATACGGAGCCGCCGCCAAGCCCTGTTCTTCCTCGGGAGGGCAGATCTGGAGTCCGTTCGGGGCTCCGGAGAGGGGAATCCGTCGCTATCATCATCAACCATCCTCCATCACCAATTTGATGATGTTCACTGCCGTGCGTGAGTAATTCCATCGTAGGCTTGCTGGACCGTGATGGGTTGGATGAGATTTACCATGTAATCGAGTTAGTTTTGTTTGGGTTTGATCCCTAGTATCCACTATGTTCTGAGATTGATGTTGCTATGACTTTGCTATGCTTAATGCTTGTCACTAGGGCCCGAGTGCCATGAACTCAGATCCGAACCCTTTATGTTTTCATCAATGTATTTGTGTTCTTGATCCGATATTGCAAGTTATAGTCACCTACTACGTGTTATGATCCGGCAACCCCGGAGTGACAATAGTCAGGACCACTCCCGGTGATGAACGTAGTTTGAGGAGTTCATGTATTCACTAAGTGCTAATGCTTTGGTCCGGTACTCTATTAAAAGGAGGCCTTAATATCCCTTAGTTTCCAATAGGATCCCGCTGCCACGAGAGGGTAGGACAAAAGATGTCATGCAAGTTCTCTTCCATAAGCACGTATGACTATATTCGGAATACATGCCTACATTACATTGATGAACTGGAGCTAGTTCTGTGTCACCCTATGTTATAACCGTTGCATGATGAATGCCATCCGACATAATTATCCATCACCAATCCATTGCCTACGAGCTCGTTTCATATTGATCTTTGCTAAGTTACTTTTCTGTTGCCACTATTACAATTGCTACGAAACTACTGATGTCACTTTTGCCACTGTTACCGTTACTTCCATACTACTTTGCTATTAAATACTTGCTGCAGATATTAAGTCTTTCAGGTGTAGTTGAAATGACAACTCGGCTGCTAATACTTGAGAATATTATTTGGGTCCCCTTATGTCGAATCAATAAATTTGGGTTGAATACTCTACCCTCGAAAACTGTTGCGATCCCCTATACTTGTGGGTTATCAAGCACGGGTGATCATTCCGCTCTTCCTCCTTTTTTTTCTTCGCTCTCCTCCTCATCTTTTTCATCCAATGAGCTCACAGTGTCATCAATTTCCTCTTTCATAGATTCCTGCAAAATATTAGTCTCTTCTTGGACAGCGGAGACTTTCTCAAAAAACGCATCAATATCGGCATCATATTCATAATTCTCATAGCAATATTTAAGTATAGCAAAATTTGCAGGCCTATAAACATCATCATCAAAAGCTTCATACTTTTCAAACAAAGATTCAATTTCATAAGCACCCTTAAAAGCAACGAAATCTTCTATTCGTTCCACATCATAGTAATCATATATACCATTAGCATAAGAAGCTAAGGTTTCATTATCATTAAATTTGCATGAAAAGGGAAGGTGTGGAGCCTTCATCCTAGAGCAACAAGTATAACCATATCTCAAGCATAGTTGCCGAGCATACCAATGCAACATATGAATTTGATCCCATAAGAGTTTCCCTTTTTGAGTCAAGCGGTAATCCTAAAGTATTCACGTTGATCCAACGTGTCTCCCATTACATAATTGAGTGGGGTTTTCTCAGGATTATTAAAGTAGTGCATAATATGTTTCACATAATGAGCATCGAGGGTTTTAGGAGGTTCCCCATCTCCATGAGTAGCAAGTACACCTAATTGTTTTGGTATTTTGTGTTCCATATCCATAACTAAAGATAGAGAACCACTTAGAACATCAAATAAAATCAACTTAGTGATAAAGCAAACAAGCACACACGAGAATATTCACCCCACGCTATTGCTCCCCGGCAACGGCGCCAGGAAAAGGTCGTGATAATCCACAAGTATGGGGGATCAGTTGTAGCCTCTTTCGATAAGTAAGAGTGTTGAACCCAACGAGGAGCTAAAGGTAGAACAAATATTCCCTCAAGTTCTATCGACCACCGATACAACTCTACGCACGCTTTACGTTCGCTTTACCTATAACAAGTATGAAACTAGAAGTACATTGTAGGTGTTGTTGGATAGGTTTGCAAGATAATAAAGAGCACGTAAATAAAATCTAGGGGCTGTTTAGATAAAGACACAACTAAGTTAGTTTTAGTAGAGAGCTTTTTGTCACAAGAAAGTTATTTGTCCCTAGGCAATCGATAACTAGACCGGTAATCACTGTTGCAATTTTATATGAGGGAGAGGCATAAGCTAACATACTTTCTCTTCTTGGATCATATGCACTTATGATTGGAACTCTAGCAAACATCCGTAACTACTAAAGATCATTAAGGTAAAACCCAATCATAGCATTAAAGTATCAAGCCCTCTTTATTCCCATACGCCATAACCCACTTATCCGTGTTTGTGTTTCTATCACTCACGCAACGCAACCAATAAGCAAACCATGAACATATTGAAAACCCTATAGCAGGGATCCCTCACGCTTGCGCGACACGGAGAGCACCATAGGACGGCACCAATAATAAAACATGCAACTCAAACCAATCACGATCATCAATGAACCCATAGGACAAAACGGATCTACTCAAATATCATAGGATAGCCATACATCATTGGGAAATAATATATAGCTTTGAGCACCATGTTCCAGTAGAGATTACAATGGGGAGAAGGGGTGTTGCACCGCTGCATAGAGGGGGGAGAGTTGGTGATGACGGCGGCGAAGTAGTTGGTGTAGATTGTCGTTGCGATGATGGCCCCGGCGGCGTTCCGGCGCCACCGGGAGAGAGGGGGAGAGAGCCCCCCTTCTTCTTCTTCTTCCTTGACCTTCCACCTAGATGGGAGAAGGGTTTCCCCTCTGGTCCTTGGCTTCCATGGCGGCGGAGGGGCGGGAGCCCCTCTGAGATTGGATCTCTCTCTCTCTCTCTCTCTCTCTCTCTCTCTCTCTCTGTTTCCTTCTGTTTCTGCGCTCCCAAATTCTGGCCTTTCACCGTTTCTTAAATTCCCGGAGACACGTAACTCCGATTGGGCTGAAATTTTAACACGATTTTTATCCGGATATTAGCTTTCTTGTGCCAGAAGAAGGGCACCAACCGCCTTATAGAGTGTCCACAAGGACCAGGGGCCCGCCCTACCCCTTGGGGCGCGCCCTCCGTCCTTGTGGGCCCCTCGGGCATTGTCTCGCGTTGATTCTTTTTCCCAAAAATCACATATATTCCAAAAAAAATCTCCATAAGTTTTTATCCCGTTTGGACTCCGTTTGATATGGGTTTTCTGTGAAACAAAAAACGTGCAACAAACAGGAACTGGCACTGGGCACTGGATCAATATGTTAGTCCCAAAAAATAGTATAAAAAGTTGCCAAAAGTATGTAAAAGTTGTAGAATATTGGCATGGAACAATCAAAAATTATAGATACGACGGAGACATATCACCCCATATTGTTATACTTAATAGCAACGATACATACGTGTCGGTTCCCCTTCTGTCACTTGGATCAAGCACCGTAAGATCGAACCCATCACAAAGCACCTCTTCCCATTGCAAGATAAATAGATCAAGTTGGCCAAACAAAACCCAAATATTGGAGAAGAAATATGAGGCTATAAGTAATCATGCATATAAGAGATCAATGAAGACTCAAATAACTTTCATGGATAAAAATATAGATCTGATCATAAACTCAAAGTTCATCGGATCCCAACAAACACACCGCAAAAAGAGTTACATCAAATAGATCTCCAAGAGACCATTGTATTGAGAATCAAAAGAGAGAGAGGAAGCCATCTAGCTTTTAACTACGGACCCGTAGGTCTACAATGAACTACTCACGCATCATCGGACAGGCACCAATGAGGATGATGAACCCCTCCGTGATGGTGTTTAGATTGGATCTGGTGGTTCTGGAACTTGCGGCGACTGGAATTGATTTTCTCGACTCCCCTAGGATTTCTGGAATATTGGGGTATTTATAGAGCAAAGAGGCGGTGCAAGAGGCCACCAAGGTGGGCACGACCCACCTGGGCGTGCCTGGGCCCCCAGGCGCACCCTAGTGGGTTGTGCTCCCCTCAGAGCACCCCTCTGGTATTTCTTTGGCCCAACAGGTGTCTTCTAGTCCAGAAAAAATTCACAAAAATTTTGGCTGTGTTTGGACTCCGTTTGGTATTAATTTCTTGCAATGTAAAAAACAAGCAGAAAACAGCAACTGGCACTAGGCATTATGTCAATAGGTTAGTCCCAAAAAATGATATAAAATGATTGTAAAACATCCAAGAATGATAATATAACAGCATGGAACAATCAAAAATTATAGATACGTTGGAGACGTATCAGGGGGCGGAGTTGCTGGCACACGGCTTGGTGAATCTTGATGAGTTCCGGGTGCTAGCCTTGCCTCCCTATTTATATGTTGAGCCCTGGGGTCGTTTCTTGGAGAAAGAGCCTCCTCAAAGTCGGTTTGGCACGCAAGGCTAGAGTCCTTCTTAGACTCCAGGACCAGATGCCAGGGTCCTCGGCGTTTGGCCCAGACGCCATAGTCCCTGGCATCTGGCCCCTGGCCTCCGCAAAACTTCCTTTTGCACCTTCCTAAAGCCCTGTGGGCATTACCCCTTCGCCCAAATAAAGTGTTCTTGCACCAGAACATTTCGGGAAACATCTGAAACCCTTTCCAGAGACCAAACACTATTATCCCATATATCAATCTTTACCTCTGGACTATTTTGGAGCTCCTCGTCATGTTCGTGGTCTCATCCAGGACTCCGAACAACATTTGGTCACCAACAAACATAACTCATATAATACTATATCGCCAACAAACGTTAAGCATGCGGACCCTACAGTTTCGAGAATGATGTAGACATGACCGAGACGCTTCTCCGGTCAATAACCAATAGCGGGACCTCGATGCCCATATTGGTTCCTACATGTTCTACGAAGATCTTTATCGGTCGAACCTTTATGACAACATACGTAGTTCCCTTTGTTCGTCGGTATGTTACTTGCCTGAGATTCGATCGTCGGTATCTCCATACCTAGTTCAATCTCGTTACCAACAAGTCTCTTTACTTGTTCCGTAATACATCATCCCTAACTAAGTCCTTAGTCACTTTGCTTGCAAGCTTCTTGTGATGTTGTATTACCGAGAGGGCCCGGAGATACCTCTCCATCATACGGAGTGACAAATTCCAATCTCGATTCATGCCAACTCAACAGACACCTTCGGAGATACCTGTAGAGCATCTTTATGATCATCCAGTCATGTTGTGACGTTTGATAGCACACAAGGTATTCCTCCGATATCCGGGAGTTGCATGATCTCATGGTCGAAGGAATATGTATTTGACATTAAGAAAGCAGTAGCAATAAACTGAACGATCATATGCTAAGCTAACGGATGGGTCTTGTCCATCACATCATTCCCCTAATGATGTGATCCCGTTATCAAGTGACAACACATGTCTATGGTTAGGAAACCTTAACCATCTTTTGATCAACAAGCTAGTCTAGTAGAGGCTCACTAGGGACACGGTATTTGTTTATGTATCCACACATGTATTTAAGTTTCCAGTCAATACAGTTGTAACATGAATAATAAACCTTTATCATGATTAAAGAAATATAATAATAACCACTTTATTATTGCCTCTAGGGCATATTTCCAATAGTAAAGACTATTGCTCGCTCACCTGGCTAGCTCAACATGACATTGCCAGCCTGGCCTCGGCTACGTGTTTGGTTAACCGCAATTTGTTGTGCCACATTCAAATAACCCCATGTAGGTTTTCTCATGCCATCCGATTTTTGCCACCGGAGGCGATTCGAATTGGTTCTCCTCATGGAGCAAAGTTTTTCTAGCCTATAATGGCGAGTTGGCCTCCAAAAGCTAGATTAGATTTATGGAATCAAATGCCTAACCTTGCTTAGCAAGGATAAACTCGTTTTTGTCAAGGAACCAAACGCACCCTGGGTCTCCCTCCCGGATACCTCTTGTAGGTTTAAAAGATTCAAACTTCTGTCCATTAAACAAGGCAGGAAAAGGCACTGACGAGACCATACCCATAACTGCCCTGTGGATCCAAGTTTTTTCATAATGCCTCTTAAGTAGGCCCACTCCAATTTATCGCATGCTTTCATCATGTCCAGCTTCAAGGCAAAGTAGCTATTTGCTTTTGATCTTGATCGCTACATGAAATGCACACACTCATAGGCATAAATTATATTATCTGTGATCAATCTTCCTGGGACGAAAGCTCACTATTCCTCAAATATTATTCAGGCAATATAAGCTTTAATCTGTTAGCTACCACCTTTGAGATATAAAACATTGCAAAGACCGATAGGCCTAAATTAAGTTAACACAGTGGTATTTGTTACCTCTGGAATGAGCACCAAAACAACGTCTGCCCAAGCTACTTGGAAGTGCGAGCAACGCGGTATTTATGGCCCGTCGAGAGGGACGCAGTAGTATTTGTGGCCCGGCACTAAGACGAGCATGGTACACTATAGCCGAAATCACTCATCGAGGAGTACTCCTTCCAAAGTTCATTCCGCCCTCCTCAGGTTGCGATAAGTGGTGCACTGCATGTGTGCCGCTTGTCACAACCTGTGAGTTTTCCCTTTTTTGTAGATCTGTTTATTTCAAAATGTTTTATCTCTTAAACCGCGCATCCAAATCTCAAACCGTTTTCACCATTAGATTCCTCGCGTCGAGATCTTCAAAACTAGATCCCATGTTGATAAGTTTTGACAAAAAAATTCAAAAATGGACGAAAAAACTGGGGCAAAAAAACGCGCTTCTCGCGAAAAAATGTTTTTTTTCGTTTCCGAGAGGCACAACCGTGATTGTGCCTCTCAAGGAAGGAAAAAGAAAGAAAACACATTTTTTATGTTTCTGAGAGACACTCATGGAAGGAAAAAAAGAAAACATGTTTTTTTCGTTTCCAAGGGGCACATCCGTTCCTCTCGAGGAAGCAAAACCATGCCTCTCACTAAAGTAAAATCGTGCCTCTCGTGGAAGCAAAAAAGAAAAAAGAAAACACATTTTTTCCCATTTTTGAGAGGCACGGTCGTGCCTCTCACGGAAGCAAAACCATACCTCTCGCAAAAGCAAAATCATGCCTCTCAAGAAAGAAAAAAATGTTCTTTCACGTGAAATTTCTTTTTTTACTTTTATTTGTGGAAAGCTAAGAAATACCGGTGAAAAATCGAAAAGCCAAAAAAACTAAAAAAACCATCTAAAGCCGTAAACACATGCAAAAAAATAAAAAAGAATACGAAGAAAACGCCCAGAACGCGACACGTGACGGATGTGCTCTCCACCCATCCCAAGTTTTTTTGAGACATTCCACCCATCCCAAGTAATCCTTGAGGAGGCTCCTCAGTTAGGGCGTGTTTGGTTGCCGTTGTGAACAGTTCCTGCATCGCATACACTTCTCAACCCAGCCTGATTGAGCAAAAACAGGCCCTAATACACCATCTGCAAGTTGTTTGGTTGCCTGCATCTAGTGTCCCTGCATTAGGTAATACGCAAGTGCACTTTGTTTGGTTGCCTGCATTGGCCCAAGCGGCACATGAACACGGCATTTGGTTGCATACGACGTACATGTTGTGCTTACCTTGTACCCTAGTTGGTGAGTTTACCCACAATGATCACACCTAGCACACCAACGCCACAACACAACAATGGCGATGAACTGGGCGAAGATAATGAAGTTCTTCAGCTTCAGCCCAAACTGATGATCCACCTTGACACCTCCAACCTTTCCACTGTCAACACTGCTGCCTCCGTGCTTTCGCACCCAGTCGGAGTAAGCTTGTTCTGCTGCCTGCCTAGTCTTGAACCCTCTATGGCTGCTGTTGCTATACGATGCCACTTGTGCACTGGCTTCTTTCCATGAACTATAAACCCCTGGAGCCTTACCGATGAACACGGCATACCACTTGCCCTAGCAATGCACAAGAGCAAGAGTTGAAGCGGCAAATCAATGGAGCACACAAGTAGCAAGCAAAGTAGCACACAAACAACAATGGAGCAGAAGAGAAGAAATAAAGCATGCATGATCAAACGACATAGCAAGTTCTACCTAGCACTACCTTGGTGTTAACCTACCACCACATCCAAAAGAGGATGTCGTCCTACCACCGCAAGTTCACCATCAGCGTGAGGAGTTAGTATATACCACCTCGCCAAAATATACAGACCATCAAATTGTTTTTCAGCCCTAGCTACACAAAATGTACGTCGTCATCGTCATCGTCGTTGTCGTCGCCACCGCCATCGTCATCGGGGATCATGCACGCTCACAGGCAGCACTACTCTAGTAGTAGTGCTTGCCCAGCCAGCTCCTAAGCCACAGCACCCTGTGAGTGTCTGCCATGGCAACGAACCCAACACTACTGATACATAGAGGGAATCAGACGCGAACACCTCTGAATCAGGTGCCATCTCGGACATAGGCTGCGAGTCCTCAACAAACGATGGAGCAAACTGGCTGTCGGACAGGACAAGGGCCTGACTAAAATCTTGCGTCTGCGTGGTCATGTCCTACAATCGTAGCACACATTGACAATAAGCATAACACACAACATACCGGGCAATCCATGAAGGCAGGAGCATACATGTACATGGTTCATCACTATCATAACAAGCACATGCTTCATCATTATCATACTAAGCATATATGGTTCATCGCTATCATACTAAGCATACCAGACAATCTATGAGCACGAACATACATCTAGAACAAACAACATGCTACAAATGGACCACCAATAGCTACAAATCACAGATCTCAGCACGAATCAACACAAGCACAAGGTTCAACTTCAAACTCTACTACTAATCTAGCCTACCACATGCTTGAACATCTAGCCCTACCACAAATTGCAACCGCAGCAGAGCAATCAACCATATCAGCTCACAGATCAGACCACTAATCAACCATGCATCTAGATCAAATCCTAGCTGCAGCTCAGATATAGCTAGAAGGAATAGAGAGAAAGGGGGGTTGAACTCATAGAGGCCATGGCTGCAGCTCGAGGACGAGGGGCGACGGTCGTGGAAGATCAATGTCGGTCGGTGAAAGAGCACCGACGCCGTGGACCGCCGGCCGATGAAGATGCACCGCTTACCTGATCGTCGGTGCCGATGCGCGTCAGCGGAAAAGCTCAAACGGAGGGAGAATGGTGGCGGGAGTTGGGGCGGTGAGGGAGGGGGCTAAATAGGGTGGACTCGGCGGGAGGTGAGCCTGTTGTGGAATCGTCACGGCAGATGTCCTAGCGGAAGGACTTAGTCATGGAGCCATCGCAACTAGGTTAGCTTAAAGGGGTTAAACGGGACAAAGGACACATGGAGTTTATACTGGTTCGGCCCCTTGCAGGTAAAGGCCTAATCCAGTTTGAGGTGGTATTGCTTGGGATTACCAGGGAGCGAATACGCTTGACCTAGTTTTCGATCTCTCGTTTCTTGCCCTAAACCACCGTCGGGTCGTCCCTTTATATACACAGGTTGACGCCCGGCGGCTCACGGAGTCCCGGCCGGCTCATACACAACGTGTCCGGCTCGGTGACTAACTACACATGCCTTACAACACAAGTCATACATATATGGCGGTTCACACCTGTGGGCCTCAAGCCGCCTTTGGGTCTTGGGCCTTCAGTAAGCCTGCTTCGTGAACCGCCATCTTCAACATCTTCATGGGCCTTGTCATTATGAACCGCCAGTGGTATGACCCGGCCCCTCCTGGGCGGGTCATACCCAATAGTTATATCCCCAACATTAGGCCCCAGGTTGATGTGAACTTGTTCATATCAATCTTTCAATACTTAGAAAAAATCCTTCCTCATTTGCTCTTGCAAGATCTTGTAACCCGCCATGACATCATCTCCTAGGATTGTGGTAACCCGCCGTGATGTCACCTGTCATTAATATTACGCAAGGCCCAAATCTTAATATACCTTCTCTTTTAATGAGCCTCTGAAAATCGAGGCGTATGTGCAGTCACATATCCATTTTTTGGCCTCCTCGATTCCCGTGCATGCCACTTATCTTTCCAGCCTTATAAATAGGGCTAGGGGTCCCTTTTCACTTTCCCCCTTGCCTTCTCGTATCCATCTTCTACCTCACAACGCCTCTGCGCTCGAGCTCCGCCGCCGCCGTCGACCTTCACCACTGCCTCGTCTACGGCCGCTGCATCAACCTGAACTGACCAGAATCCGTCCGCGCGCCTTTGCTGTTCAGCAGCTTCGGTGAGTTTTCCCCTTTCCTCTCACCGTAGATCCCATTAGGGTTTTCACAAGTTTGTCGCAGTTCATCTCCGCTTTTCTTTGTTCTTCACTATATTTTGAGATTTCAATCCCAACTTTATACTCCTCCTGCGCGGTGGTAGTTGTAGTACTAATCTTTGATATTAAAACATCTCTTCTGCGTTAGAAATCCAATCTGGACACATGAACTGCTCAACTGCTGCCACTTAGGTTTAGATATTTTCCATTTTTTGAAGTGTCGTAGATCCAAAATTATAACATTAGTCTGTGGAATCTGTTTTTCCAGCACTTAGCAACTTTTCCACTCTCAGATATGTAAATTAATAATTGAGTGGGCGGCTTAGCTCAGAAACCGTAACCCGCCAGGTACCATTAGTCCCCTTTTAAGCCGCCAATAGCTCACCTTTATAATTTCAATGTTATCCTCCGGTTTAACATCCTTGCATGCATGCTTCATTATTATTTGCCTTTAAACCAACAACCGGCTTAACCATATAATTTAAACCGGCATAATTCTCCTTTCATATCATCAAAAAATGGCTAAGACATACACTGCTTGTAACTGGGTCCGATCCCGGGTCACTGAAGAAGACCTGAACAACTTCGTTGCAACTGGCACCTTAGCCAAGAAAGAGGACATCCACTGGAGGGTCTCTATCGAAGAAAATCCACCTAAGCCCAAGGACGGAGAAGTGATTGTTTTCACTGACCACATGATTCGGGGGTTCAGCCCACCCGGCTCAAAGTTTTTCCGCGACGTACTTCATTTTTTCCAACTTCACCCTCAAGATATTGGGCCCAATTCTGTATCCAATATTTGCAACTTCCAAGTATTTTGTGAAGCTTATCTTCAAGAGGAGCCCACAGTTGAATTATTCAGAGAATTTTACTACTTAAACCGTCCCAGCTTGGAACTCGGTGGGGTTTCAATTCAGAAGAGGAAAGAAGCCAGCTTTCCCTACGCCAAGCCGCCGAGTCATCCCAAAGATTGGAACCAAACTTGGTTCTACTGTCAAGACACATCTCCAGCAGACGAAAATCCTCTGCCGGGTTACCGCGACCACCGGCTTAGCAACACACATCCACTCCCCCCACGGATCAACGCGAAGGAGCAGGCCAAATATGCACCAGCTTTTTCAAAGCTTAGAGCCTTCATGGCTAATGGCCTAACCGGCATTGACTTTGTTCGGTGTTGGGTATCATGGAGCATCTTGCCATTAAGCCGTCGACCCGGCTTAATGTGTGAATATACTAGCGATTTAAAAGATCCCCAGCGCCACTGCGACATTCAACTGTCTGACGCAGAAATTAATGAAGCCACCAAGGCGTTGCTGAATGAATCTTTGGCAGATTGCAGCAAGACAGGACTTAGTCCTTTCTGCTCTTTCAACAAACCGCCAGCTATAAGCATTGCACACCTTCTGTTTAATCACATTTACATTAATACTGCCCACTTATGACCTTTAACAGGCCAACTCTTCATTTTGGAAGAAGAAACCGCAAGAAAAACCGGCCAAACTGGCTCGTACCAAGACCAAGGTCACCAAGAGGCCTGCTAAGAAGAAAACCATCAAGGCTGCCGGGTTAAACTCGGATGATGACAGTGATGATGATGAGTCGGAGGTAGAACTTGACTCTCTTGGCTCATTTTTTATACATCTCATTGACAATGATTGTTCTCAGGAAGAGGCCGACGCCAGCCGTGCAGATGATGCAGAGGTAATTATTCTTTCCTCCGGCTCAGAACCTTTGCCAACACAGAAAACCCAACAAGCAAGCCGGAAAGTAAGCTTTTCTCACCCTTTAGCTCACTTGGATCCCTGCTTTCTTTTGAAGAAGCAGCAACATGAAGCTCGCCGTACAACTCAGAACAGTGGCGGTGGAGTTTTACTCTGACTTACCAAACACCCCAGCACCTCGCAAACGTCGACAGGAGGTCCCAAAATTTTCTGACTTAGATTATCCAAAGGCCAGTGTTTACCGACAACCTCTTAATCCCTCCGATTCAAATTATCAGGGAACATCTCACTCTTCCTCTGGCGACTCAACAGGGACTCATATCCCTACCTTCAAACCGGTGCTAGGGTAAGATTATCAAGCTTTTGCTTTTAATTGTATACTCAATTGTTGTACTAATCTTGCCTTGCGTGTCATTCACAGGGCCATGGCAAAACCCAGCAAGAAGGCGAAGGTAACCAAAACTCCTGAGAACCCTTCTGAGTCGGAGCAGCAGCCAGAAAAAACCTCTCAAGCTCCTGAAGCCACAGTTGATGAACCGCCACCAGTTGATCACAATGTTGATGTTGACCAGATGAATGTTGACCCGACCATCACTGATCCACCAAGCCCCATCAAAACGGCAAGTCCTATTAAACCGGCGGAAGAAAAAGACGATGATGTTACCATCACTGGGCATGGCTATACAGAGCCAGGCAAACCCACTGTCCTATCCAAACACAGTGCTAAGGAAGAAATTCCTATTGCTGACAAGGGCAAGTGGTCAGTCAATCTGGACAGTTATGCCAGTTTCAGTGCCCAAGAAATTCACTCTAGGTATTTGAACCATCTTTATACAAGCCGCGACTATGAAGCCGGCTTAGTAAACTTGATGAAGGAGTGCTATGAGGTAAACACTGCAACTCCTTTCCATATGAATATACTTCCATTAGCCACCAAGTTTACTGGACATGATAGAATAGAATGTGCTGTAAACTTCAATAGTTGCATAGATCAAATCCAGTAGCCCCCAAGGGCCGGTTTATGCTTTCAAGATAAACCGGGACTTATAATAACAGTACTTCAATGTTGCATGTGTAGCCCCCAAGGGTCGGTTTAATCTGTCAGGATGAACCGGGACTTTAGATAATAATGATTTAATATCCATCTATAGCCCTCAAGGGCCGACTTAATCTGTTAAGATAAGCCGGGTCTCAGTACCATATATATCTCGAAAATTTAAGCACGGAGCCTCCATGACTCGGCTATAATCAGCATATAACAACCAGATCATCATAAACTTGTCTTGAAAAAGAGCAATAGGCATTAGCCCCCAAGTTCCAAGGAAAATACTTGTATTGTGCTTGGGACTTCAAAAAAGATCTTAAGAGCAATAGGCATTAGCCCCCAAGTGCCAAGGAAAATACTTGTATTGTGCCTGGGACTTCAAATAAATTCATTGCAATCTCATTTACTGTTTGTCTCTTGCAGGCCGAACTTAGTAGCAAAGAATCCCAAGTTGACGACCTTCAAGAAAACATCAAGTCTCAGCAAGCAGAAACCTCCAAGGCCAAAGATGAGCTGACCACTGCTTTAGCAGAAATGGAGAAGCTAAAGAAGGCTTCAAAGCTGAACGGGCGGGTTGGGATACAGAGAGGTCAGCCCTGTTGAAGAGGGTAGAGCTTGCCGGCTTAAAACAGCAAATCAATGCCATGACTGCTGCTATTTTCGGTAAATGAGTTCCTCTTAATCTTTTTAATGTATGTTTAACCAATGTGCTCCCGGCTTACAAACTTCCTTGATGATACAGGCTCCAGAGTTGCCCACCTTGGCTCAGACATGTGGAAAAAACTAAAAGCCGCCTACACGCTCAGAGAACAGTTATATACGGGCGCACAACGGGTCATCTGCACAGCTGCTCACAACAAACAGCCTCCAACCCTCATCAAGGATACATTGGAGAAACTATCTATGCTACCTCCGCGGATCGAAGAATTGAAGAAATCAGCTGCCAGAGCCGGTGCACTTACAACGCTAACCCGGGCCAAAGCATGGCTAGCTGATCTTGAACCGGCAGACTTGGCAAATGGCTGCCCGAGCGTAAAATAAGAAGGGTCACCCTTCAGCGCAGAAGACTTCTCCGCAATTGCAAAGGAAATGCATCCTCTGGCTAGTAAGCTGGCTGAAGACACTAATCTTTCACATTATCAGCCGGTTTACGACGCCGACAACAAGAAGGTCAAAGCGCCGACTCACAATTCTCAGGACCTGACTCCTCCGATCCGTAAGCACACTTTTGCCCCTGATGTTGACCCATCCACACTTATAAGTGATGAAGCTGTATTCAGAGCTTTGACTAGGATCAACTGGGAAACCACTGACTTCCAGCCATTGGGTGAAGACGAGCAGGATGAACCGGTGCTGGACGATCCACAACCTTCAATTCATCAAGGCCAAAATCCATAAATCGCATGTCGGCTTAGCATATGTTTTCTGTGAAACTGCTAAAACAATTATTCTTTTGGGGCATCAGATGCCTTGTAATAGGTTAGTTAAACTCTTGATCTGCCATGCCATCGTGCATGTTTTGTTTTGCATAACACTGCTGATCCGCCAGTTGAAGATCTGCCACTTATGCTTATGATATCATCAAGTATGTAGAGCAGATTTTATTTTCCCTGCACATACACAGATCGCAAGTGCTCTAGCGGTTTACCCCAGAGCGGGTCATAATACCCTATATAAAAACCACTGGTGACTAAAACAGTCCATAACCAAGGCCGGTTTAATCATAACCTTTTACAATCATAACAAAATATCATACATGTGATATTTGCTCACACTGTCAGCTTATCATACCTGTGCAGTAAGGGTTACAACCCAAAAGATTGAGCGCACAATGCCCTGTTCAATTGACTTATACCGCCGGCTTACAACGCCGTATGCAGCAAGGGGTGATATCCCAAAACTTAGAGCACATCGCTTCCAAGTATATAAAATCATCATACACCGGCGACTTATAGTCCAAAGCCAGGCCGGGTTAACTAACGCCATATAAATTCATATAAGAACCATAAGGCAACATAACCTTCATTGATTTTCAAATATATCACAAAAAATGAAGCTCAAAAAATGTTCAAATCGAATAAAAAGCAAAAAACAAAGTTTTCATAGGCTGCCAAGCCTTCAAGTCAAGTGCTTTTCAAGGGCCGCACAGCCACTGAGTTAAACCTTCATTCAACCTTATAAGTTGGGCCTCACATGACCAGTCGTCGTTTTAACTTTGACAAGTTCAGGGTTTGTATAATATTGACTTGTCAAAAGTAGGCAAGTCATTCCAGTCAATCTAGGCAGAGTGGCAGACTTAAAAAGGCAGGATAACCCGAGTTTTTAGGTGAATACACATGGCTTCCAAGCCTACTACAAGGGTCACAAAAGCTCTTGTCCATTGAACAGAGAGCCCCCGAGTAGTATTTCATTCCAGGCGTACAAGCCGGATCAATAGGGTAATCATAGCTATGCTCAAGGAGTAGGAAGCCCCCAAGTATTTAGTAATCATGGCGTACAAGCCAGATCAAGAGGGTAGTCATAGCTATGCTCAATGAGCAGGAAGCCCCCAAGTGATCATATGAAGTGACAATAAAGACTCATTATTCTTAAAAATGGAACGACAGAGGACCTGAATTACCAGGGATGACGGCTTTATTATATCCATCATAATATATACATTGTCAAAATATGTACATCACAAGAGCCAGTGGCTCAAGTGTAATAAGGCCGAAGATGAGCAATATTCCAAGGCCGGCGGGTCTCCTCCTCCGATGTGCATGAGTCTTTGTGGTCTCGAACATCGATAAGGTAGTATGACCCATTGTTTAGATTTTTGCTAACCACAAAGGGCCCTTCCCAAGGTGGGGATAGCTTGTGCATATCAGTTTGATCCTGGATAAGCCGGAGCACCATATCACCTTCTTGAAAGGTTCTAGTTTTAACCCGGCGGCTGTGATAACGGCGCATATCTTGTTGGTAAATCGCCGAACGAGCCGCCGCAAGGTCACACTCCTCATCTAACAGGTCAAGTGCATCCTGACGTGCTTTTTCATTATCAGCTTCAACATAAGCCGCCACACGAGGCGAATCATGACGGATGTCACTGGGGAGAACCGCCTCTGCTCCGTAAACCATGAAGAAAGGCGTGTAACCCGTAGATTTGTTGGGGGTGGTATTGATGCTCCATAACACGGAAGGTAACTCCTCCACCCAACAACCCGGCGTCCTCTACAAAGGGACCATAAGCCGGGGCTTGATGCCTTTCAAGATTTCTTGATTGGCCTGCTCAGCTTGACCATTGGACTGGGGGTGAGCCACTGATGATACATCAAGCCGAATATGCTCTCGTTGACAAAACTCTTTCATAGCACCCTTGGAGAGATTAGCGCCATTATCAGTTATAATGTTGTGGGGAAAACCAAAACGGAAAATTACCTTTTTGATGAATTGCACCGTTGTTGCCGCATCACACTTACTAACCTGCTCTGCTTGAACCCACTTTGTGAATTTTTCAACCGCCACCAAAAGGTGAGTCTTTTTATCCTTGGATCTTTTGAAAGGCCCAACCATATCAAGCCCCCAGACTGCAAATGTCCAAGCAATTGGAATCATCCTTAATTCTTGAGCCGACACATGAGCTCGACTTGAAAATTTCTGACAACCATCACATTTACTGACCAAATCCTCAGCATCAGCATGAGCCGTTAGCCAATAAAATCCATGACGAAAAGCCTTGGCCACGAGAGACTTAGAGCCAGCATGATGACAACAATCTCCCTCATGAATCTCTCATAGGATCTCACGACCTTCTTCAGGAGAAACACAACGTTGAAACGCCCATGTAATACTGCGATGATGCAACTCTCCATTGACAATAGTCATTGACTTAGAATGTCGGGTTTTCTGCCTGGCCAAAGTTTCATCCTCAGGTAACTCGCCCCGGGTCATATAAGCCAAATATGGAACTATCCAATCAGGAATGGCATGAAGAGCTGCCACCAATTGTGCTTCCGGGTCAGGAATAGCCAGATCTTCCTCTGTAGGCAATTTGACTGAAGAGTTATGCAGGATATTCAGGAAAGTGTTAGGTGGCACCGGCTTACGCTGGGACCCTAACCGGCTCAAAGCATCAGCCGCCTCATTTTTTCTGCGATCAACATGTTCAACTTGATAACCTTTGAAGTGACCAGCGATAGCATCAACCTCTCGGCGATAAGCCGCCATGAGTGGATCCTTAGAATCCCAAGTGCCAGAAACTTGCTGAGCTACCAAATTTGAGTTGCCGAAACACCTCACCTGGCTTAAGTTCATCTCCTTAGCCATCCGAAGACCATGGAGCAAGGCCTCATACTCAGTTGCATTGTTAGTACAAGGGAACATCAACCGGAGAACGTAACAAAATTTATCACCTCGTGGGGAAGTCAAGATAAATCCAGCCCCCGAGCCCTCCAATTGCCTGGATCCATCAAAATGAATAGTCCAATATGTGTTATCCAGCTTCTCCTCAGGCATCTGCAGCTCTTTCCAATCATTGATGAAATCCACAAGCGCTTGAGACTTGATGGTTGTGCGAGGTATATACTTCAAACCATGAGGTCCAGCTCAATGGCCCACTTGGCTACCCGACCGGTGGCTTCACTGTTTTGAATAATATCCCCTAAAGGGGCAGAACTAACCACAGTGATGGGATGACCCAGAAAATATTGCTTGAGCTTTCGACTAGCCATGAACACCCCATATACAAGCTTCTGCCAATGCGGATACCTCTGCTTGGACTCAATAAGCACCTCACTGATGTAGTAAACCGGCCGCTGAACCAGATATTCCTTGCCTGACTCCTTTCTTTCCACTACAATCACCACGCTGACAGCTCGGCTGTTGGCAGCCACATATAACAACAAAGGCTCTTTATCAATGGGAGCAGCAAGAACCGGCGGCTCAGCCAATTGTTTCTTCAAGCCCTCAAATGCCTGATTAGCAGCATCACTCCAAACAAAGTGATCCGTCTTCTTCATCATCTGGTAAAGAGGAATAGCCTTTTCACCCAACCGGCTTATGAACTGGCTTAAGGTCGCAATTCGACCCGCCAGACGCTGAACATCATTAATACACACCGGCTTATCCAGGGAAGTGATAGCCTTAATTTTCTCCGGGTTAGCTTCAATACCCCGTTCAGAAACCAGAAAGCCCAAGAGCTTGCCTGCTGGCACACCAAAGACACACTTTGCCGGGTTAAGCATCATCTTGTAGACCCGGAGATTGTCAAAGGTCTCCTTCAAATCATCTATCAAGGTCTCCTTCTTCTTAGAGTTCACCACAATATCATCCACATAAGCATGAACATTACGCCCGATTTGACTATGAAGGCAATTCTGTACACACCGCTGGTAAGTCGCCTGGGCACTCTTGAGGCCAAAAGGCATAGACACATAGCAGAAGGCTCCAAAGGGAGTGATAAAAGCCGTCTTCTCCTGGTCCTTAACTGCCATCTTGATACGATGATAACCAGAATAAGCATCCAAAAAACTCAAACGCTCACAACCCGCCGTAGCATCAATAATCTGATCAATACGAGGGAGAGCAAAGGGATCAGCCGGACAGGCTTTGTTTAAGTCCGTGTAATCCACACACATGCGCCAGGTACCACTTTTCTTAAGTACCAGCACCGAGTTAGCCAACCACTCAGGATGAAACACTTCAACGATAAACCCAGCCGCCAAGAGCCGGGCCACTTCTTCACCAATGGCCTTGCGCCTCTCTTCATTGAAACGGCGAAGGAATTGCTTGACTAGTTTAAACTTTGGATCAATATTGAGAGTGTGCTCAGCGAGTTCCCTCGGTACACCTGGCATGTCAGAAGGTTTCCATGCAAAGATGTCCCGTTTCTCACGGATGAACTCGATGAGCGCGCTTTCCTATTTTGGATCCAGGTTAGCACTGATGTTGAACTGTTTGGATGAATCGCCAGGAACGAAGTCAACTAGCTTAGTGTCATCCGCTGAATTAAACTTCAACAAGGGGTCATGCTTCGTGGTTGGCTTCTTCAAAGATGTCATATCCGCCGGGTCAACATTATCCTTGTAAAATTTCAACTCCTCTGTTGCACAGACAGACTCAGCGTAAGCAACATCGCCTTCTTCACACTCCAAGGCTATCTTCCGGCTCCCATGTACCATGATGGTGCCTGATGACCCGGCATCTTAAGCTGTAGATAAACATAACACGGCCTTGCCATGAACTTAGCATAAGCCGGCCGTCCAAACAGAGCATGATACGAGCTTTGGATCTTGACAACTTCAAAGGTCAAAGTCTCCGCTCTGGAATCATGTTCATCTCCAAAGGACACTTCCAAAGCGATCTTTCCCACAGGATACGCCGACTTACCACGCACCACTCCATGGAAAATGTATTGGATGGTTTAAGATTTTTGTCAGTCAATCCCATACGACAAAAAGTATCATAATAAAGGATATTGATACTACTGCCTCCATCCATGAGTACCTTAGTGAACTTGTACCCTCCATCCTGTGGTGCTACCACCAAAGCTAAGTGGCCTGGATTATCAACCCGGGGTGGGTGATCCTCACGACTCCAAAGAATAGGGTGTTCAGACAACCGTAAATAACGAGGAGTCGCCGGTTCAACCATGTTTATTGCCCTCTTATGGAGTTTTTGGTCTCCCTTACACAAGCTCGTGGTGAAGACATGATACTATCCACTATTCAACTGCTTCGGGTTACTCTGATAACCAGACTGTTGCTGCTGATTCCCTTGACCAGACTGTTGATTAAAACCGCCCTGATTGCCTTGGCTCTGAAAACCGGAATTAGAACCGCCACCACCGTGACCCGGACCATGAAAACCGGATCCTGAGCCGCCGTCCGGCCCATGATTGTTCTGGAAAAAGTTGGAATTTCTGTACTCCCTCATAATAAAGCAATCCTTCCAGAGGTGAGTGGCCGGCTTTTCTCGCGTACCATGCTTTGGGCAGGGCTGATTCATTATTTCCTCAAGATTGAATCTTGGCCCTCCAAACCGAGGGTGCGGCTTTCCCTTGCGGCGCTGATTATTATCCTGCACACTGGTGTTAGCCACAAAATCCAAATTGCCATCAGCTTTGCGCTTACCACTGCCACCCTGACTCGCCGGGTCATGCTGCTGCCCTTTCGTGCTGCTGCTCTTCTTTCCCTTACCCGGCCTTTCGTCATCAGACTTGGGGTCCTTGGTACTATCAGAGTCGGCGTACTTGACAAGAGCCGCCATCAGCTCCCCCATGTCGTTGCAGTGGCGTTTAAGCTGCCCCAGCTTCTGCTTAAGAGGCATAAAACGGCAGTTTTTCTCCAACATTAGAACTGCTGAACCGGCATTGATACGATCCGATGAGTGCAGGATGGTTGAGACCCGGCGCACCTAATGGGTTTTTGACTCGCCCTCTTCTTGGACACAGGAGTCCAAATCCACAATAGACATAGGCTGCTTGCACGTGTCTTTAAAGTTCTGGATAAAACGAGCTTTTAACTCGGCCAATGATCCAATGGAGTTGGGCGGCAACCCTTTCAACCAAGTACGAGCCGTTCCATCCAACATCATGATGAAATACTTAGCGCATGCGGCATCGCCAACATACAGCAGCTCCATTGCCATCTCGTAACTTTCAACCCAAGCTTTAGGGGGTTGATCTGCTGTGTAATTAGGCACCTTACGAGGACCCTTAAAATCCTTGGGCAAACGCTCATTACGCATAGCCGACACTAAACATGGCACACCCAAGGTTCTAGAGGTCACGCCTGCCTCCACTAAAGTTGAGGATAAACCGGAGAACGCTGATGAGCCGTTTGTTGAGCCGCCAGCTCGGTCTCCCGACGCGCTCTGCGCTGATCCACCAAAGTCTGTGCGTTGGCACCACGCGCCGAGTCATGTCCGTGAGGCTGGTTGCGGCGCCATTCACTGCTTGAAACTGTCGGTGAGTCAATGTGCCTGTTGTAACTCCGGCTTGGACGAGGGGTTCAGTGAATTTGCTCACGACTATAAGAATAAGCCGCTTGCTGAGCCACGACTGTCTGAAGAAGCTCCCTGGCCCGCCGTGTCTCTATCGCCGTTGGAGACTCGCCTTCAACTGGTAGAGCCGCCAATCATGTTGCCGCAGCAATCATATTGTCCAAAGGGTTAGAATAATGACTCGGTGGCATCAAAACATCCTGAGGCGGGGTATTATTCACACGTGGAGAGCCCATCGTGCGTGGCTGAACCGGCGCTCCAGCCCCAGGCGCTTCAACCGTCCGGTTTACCACCGGCGGATCACTGGTCCCTGCTCCAGGCGTGTTGAAGAGGTTCCTCGGCTCATAAACCGGGGGTAGATGACTCCGGTGTCTCCTCCTCATGACCTCATTTGAAGCATTCTGATCCAACGTGAGCCGGAAGGAATCCGCTTGGATCCGCTGTGCCTGAGCATCCAAGACACCCCGTTTTGCAACCATCCTAGCGTTCTCAGCCGCTAGCTCTTCCTTGGCTTGAGCTATCTCATCTCGCAGCTTAGCCACATCCACCTTGTGCTGCTCCTGGTTGTCCAGGGTTACTTCCACCCCCATCAGAGTCGCCAGAGCCTCTAACAATTCTGTGAGAACTTGAGCCGGCGGGCGCGCAGAGCCGCTAGCACCAGCCGCCGCCGCCGCAGCCATCGAACTGGAAGTCATAGCCGCGGCGGTTGTTGAACCAAGCGCCGGTTGTGTGCCGGCCATGAAGATCGCAACCATGTTCGGCGGCTCGTAGGGACCGGAATACTATCACCATCGGAATAGCCCCCAAGCCGGCCGTCTTGCAGTTGATACAATGAATTGGTCTCGCCCGTGGACGACTCACCATCAGAATAGATGGCCGTCTCATCGCCAGACACAGATTCATCTTCAATTTCCGCCCCATGGATGAAACCAACAAAGGCACGCTTCACGGCGGGTTGAACTCGGGCGGGTCACGCACATTGAGCCGTCTCGAGGATGTCGGTGCAGATGTCCGGCTCAGGGCCCGGTTCGCCGATCTTGCCGATGAAGACGTGGATTCCGCCGAAGGGGACCCGGTACCCGTACTCGATTGAGTCGGCCTCGGGGCCCCAGCCTGCATCGTCGATGTAGAGCTTGCCGCGACGACTCTTGGTCATTTGGCTCACAGCGTATCCCTTGATCCCTTCGAAGCTGCCCTGTAAGAACTCGAAACCACCATGCGTTGGCCCCACGATGAGCGACAACTGTCGTGGAATCGTCACGACAGATGTCCTAGCAGAAGGACTTAGTCGTGGAGCCATCACAACTAGTTAGCTTAAATGGGTTAAACGGGACAAAGGACACATGAAGTTTATACTGATTCGGCCCCTTGCGGCGAAGGTAAAGGCCTAATCCAGTTTGAGGTCTTATTGCTTGGGTTTCGATTATCAGGAAGCGAATACGCTTGACCTAGTTCTCGATCTCTTGTTTCTTGCCCTAAATCGCCGCCGGGTCGTCCCTTTATATACACAGGTTGACGCCCGGCGGCTCACGGAGTCCCGGCCGGCTCATACACAACGTGTCCGGCTCGATGACTAACTACACATGCCTTACAACATAAGTCATACATATATGGCGGTTCACACCTGTGGGCCTCAAGCCGCCTTTGGGTCTTGGGCCTTCAGTAAGCCTACTTCGCGAACCGCCATCTTCAACATCTTCATGGGCCTTGTCATTACGAACCGCCAGTGGTATGACCCAGCCCCTCCTGGGCGGGTCATACCCAATAATTATATCCCCAACAGAGCCGAAATCCTCCCGTCGATTTTTCGGCAACGCGGGCGAGCTCGCGCCATCTCCCTGGTCGCACGAGGAGAGAAGCGCGTCGCCCTCCCCTGCCTCGCCCGAGCCAGGCTTGCGAGC
This sequence comes from Triticum aestivum, assembly GCF_018294505.1. Classification (NCBI taxonomy): domain Eukaryota; kingdom Viridiplantae; phylum Streptophyta; class Magnoliopsida; order Poales; family Poaceae; genus Triticum; species Triticum aestivum. The sequence continues at coordinate 168,903,350 of NC_057811.1, read as the reverse complement.
TACTGCTGATTCGGGCGTTTCCCCTGGGCTGGCCTGAACGTGCTTTAAGTTCCGTGCGATGTGAGCCGCACAGTAAACACAGGCAATCAAACGGACCAATTATTTTTCACGCGGGCCAGGTTGAACCATATGCAGGCAACCAAACAGGCCCTTAGTTGCTCACCGCTACAGCTCGCATTAAGCGACCTATCCCTCGCGCTAAAACGAGCCGGAGCCACCCATTTCAGTCACTCAGAGGCCAACCTGGGCCGAGCTTTAACAGGGTCAGGTGTTTGCTGGGCCATAAACCAAGAGAGAGCATGGGCAGTTTCGAACCGCATCGTCCCACGATCCAAACTGACGGCGGAGATTTCCCAGCGCTTCTGGCATCTGGGTCGCGAACTACTCCGTCAGATCCGACACCTTCTCTCCTCACCTCCCCTCCTCTCCTCGTCTCGACGCGCGCGACAGAGACAGGGGAAGAAAGCCCAAAACCCTAGTCCTCGTCGCCGGCGGCGAGATGGCCGTCAACGAGGAAACATCCGTCTACGTCGGCGGCCTGCCCTACGACGCCGACGAGGATATGCTCCGCAGCTACTTTGGGCCCTGCGGCACCATCGTCTCCGTCAAGGTCTCCCACCCCCACCTCCGTTTTGCTTCCGTACCCCCGCTTCTCCGTGTTGCTTCCTTGTACTTTCGGAGGGAAAAAGCGGCTTGGTTGTTAGGGTTTTGTTTCTTTGCTGCCGCTTTGATGCAGAAGCATGCGCCTGTCGGGGTCCGCGTGCGAGATAGTTTAGGTCAACGAAAGAGCCTTTTGGTATGTTTCTTGGATTATTACGTGCAAATGACAGTGCATGGAGCGGCCGGGTAAACTCAATTCTGGAAGAGCTGCACTACTGGATAAAGATTTGCCTCACTAAAGATGATCTGGGAAGATGGGGGGTAGCAGATCTAGTGTCGTGTCACTCGTTTGTTGCTTACTTCAGTGTCAAGATGGACCTCGTATCTGGTCATAGTAGAAAAATTGCAAGTGTGTCTCAGATGTCAAGGCATGAATTTGAGGACATTATTATGATCTAGGTTGCAAGTAAACTGTTCTTGTCGGAGTGGAAGAAGTATGACTGTAGAGGTGTAATCATTACAGGGCCAAAATCATGAATAAAACTTTGGAAACTTCAACTGTGAGCTTGCTTATGTAAATCTCGTCTTAAATAAATGTGTATAAAGTAACAAAAAACAACAAGAATAGGAACTAGTAGAAGAGGCCTGTTTTTTGGATTTGATTTGGTGGTCATGATTCTGGCACATTCATGGATCATTATTTTCCAAGTTCTCCTATCCAAACCCAAATCTTTGGGTACATTCCGTTCTTTAATTCCTTCAAGTCTCTCAAGATGATCTGGGAAGATGGAGGCAGCAGATCTAGTGTCGTGTCACTTGTTTGTTGCTTTGTACGGTGTCAAGATGGATCACATTTCAGGCCATAGTTTCGTATTTTGAGGTATTCATATCCCAGAAGGGGGTTCTATTGAATTTGTTTTGGATGTCTGCATTCTTCCATTTCAGATATTTGATTTAATGCTTAGAATAGAAAAAAAATTAAGTCTGTCTCATATATCGGCATGAATTTGAGGACATTATGATCTAGGGTTGTAAGTATACTGTTATTGTTTGAGTGGAAGATGTATGGTTGTATAGAGGTGTAAACATGGCCAAAATCAAGAAAATAACTAATTTGGAAACTTTAATTGCGAACTTGCTGATGTAAATCCCATCAAATTAAATGTGTGTAAGCAACGAAACGCGACAAAACAGGAACTAGAAAAAGAGGCCTGCTTTTCGGTTTTGACTTGTAGGTCATGATTCTGGCACATTCATGGATCACTATTTTCCATGCTCTCCTATCCAAACCCAAATCTTTGGGTACATTTGTTCCTTAGTTTCTTTAAGTCTCTTCTTATGTCCGAGTCCTGACTCTCATTGTATAGTTGACACAAGTTAAAATTGATCTATGCACCCGAGCCTCTGGAGGCCTCCTTTGGACATGTCAAAATCATATCATGACGTGTTAGATCAGCTTTTGTTTAGTTATCATCATTTTGATTTGATCATTCCTTGTATGATAACAGATTCACCTTAGCATATGCATCTCTGCTGCACTCATCTGCTGGATTGTCGTTTATTAGGCCAAAATTCTGCCCTAGACAACGTCGCAGGCCATAATTGGCTATGTTTTTTTTGTTTGTTTGCTATGAACGATTGTAGTTAAGTGCTATGATTTTCCTTGAGGTGGTTCCTTGTGATATGACCAATGGGAGATTGAGATTGTACGTGCAATTAGATACCATCCTTTCCTGATCAATTTGTGCATTGCAGGTGATAAATGATCAGAGAATCAGGGGCAAGTGTTATGGGTTTGTTACTTACACTCAACATAGGGCTGCTCAGCGTGCTATCTTGGAGATGGATGGCAAGGTATAGTTCTATATGGAACTTTAATAACTATTTCTTTTCTCTTGTATTGAATTTTATTATTTGGAACAGCAAATAGGTAATCGTGCTGTGAGAGTAAATGAAGTGCGTACAAGAGGCAACACCCGTGATTTTGGGCGTGATGGCTTCCGACGAGATCCTGTAAGAGATGGAAGGGATGTATACTGGGACCGAAGGGATAGGGAGAGGAGTTATGATCGCCACCGGGATAGAGATCCCTACCATGACAGGGATAGTGATAGACCTCGTGACCATGATAGAGACAGATATGATGAACGTGGGGGATTTGACCATGAAATGGACTATTCCATGGATCGAGATCATGAAGGAGATGAGAGGCGTGCTAGAGACCTTTATCGAGGAGACCATGATCGTCCAGTGGAGATGCGTATGGATTCCGATAACGACAGAGACAAGGAAAATTCAAAAGGCTATGATAGTGAAAGAGATAAAGACGACAAGGAACAGCCACCAAGGAAAAGGTTCAGGTACTACTTTTTCATAGTTATTAAGTTATAGATTGTCTTGCTGAAACTGTGTACCTCATTCATCGTGAATGGTTAAATTGCATTAATTTGCAAAAAATGCATGCTGTGCTAGTCCAACCACTAGTAGAATATGACAACCAGCTGTTGCATATCTCATCTTTCATTGTTGATTTGTACTTCTGCTCATGCTAGATTGCAAATTGGTTTAACACTTAACTAATAGCATTGGAAGTACAATTAATACAATGACCAAGAATGCCACTGAACAAATCAACGCAATGGACTTGACTATGCTGACGAGATTTTACAAATGTATTTATATTGGTATTTTAATCATTAAAACCAAGCTATCTACTTCACTAAGATTTAATAATGGACCTGAATCTGTGGTACTGAATAGATTATTGGAAATATTTGACATGCTTTTTTACTTTCTCAGTGACTAGTGTGAAATTCAGAAATGGCACATATGAGTTTCAACATTGATAATATGACTTTATTTGTTTGTTTCTACTTCTTCAAAACCATAATCTTTAGCGCAAGCTTTTACCTAGTCATCAGATAGCAGAGAAGTCTTTCCCAGGATGTAGTGTTCACTTTCCTATCTTTTCTTGCAGCCGTCCAAAGGGTCGTGAGAGCAGAGATATATCAAGTTCCAGTGATGAGCTTCAGAATGATGTAAATGCATTTGTCCTTGTTCTATGTTATTTTGAATGGTTCTTTGTCCAGAATCTTTTGTGATTCTTGCAACTTCTGTCGACTGCTTCTTGTTTTGGTAAATCTGCAACATCTCTGTTTGTGCATTTGTATCAGGCAAAACATCAGCTGGACAAGGCCATTCAGATGCATGAGGACCTTGAAAACGAGGTACTCTATTTTCCTAAAGAGCTCTGCACTATATTACTCGATTTGGACGGTCAAGCTATTTTAGACCATTTCAATAGTCAGTGTAAGCTAATGTGAATTTATTTCTTCATATAATCCATTTGACACAACACTTGAGTAGATTAGCAGCCAACAAAAACATAAACTTTGAATATGCTAGTCCTTGCAAAGAGTAATGTGAATGCCTGCCAACCAAAAGACATGAAGTACAGGGTCATGGCATATATTATTGTCAGCCCGATGCCAAGTAGGAAGCGCATGCTCAATCCACTGAAAAAACAAAAAAACATGGAATTGGGAGGATTCTAGATGGGCAACAAAAGATTGACAAAACATGAGTTTGCAACAACAACAAAAAGTAAAAAATGTATATTCATGTGTACGTAACTTGCATACAAATGTGATAAAAAAAAAGTAATAGAGTGATATGAGACTGGAGTTTTGCATTGCCTGTTGTGTGCAACACTACCCCATTGACATCAGCTGGATCAAGTCGAAACGCGTAAGATGAAACATATGTAGACAATTCTTGAACGAATCGGAGTGACCAATCGCATTTTGCTGCTGCCTGTCCATACATCAACTGAAAGGCCATTAACAAAAGGTGTAGTGGTAATGCCTGATGATGCGTGCCCATAATCCATGTCCTAATTTCTACCCGCGCTGTCGGTAAAAAGAGACTAATCACATATGTTAGTTGCTTACTCATGTCTGCCTTTACACCTTTTGTTATTATTTGTTCATTGTAGAAATATAGCAGTCACACTGATGCCGTATGGGAGGACCCATGACTCAACTTTACTAGTCTTGAATTTTCATGTTATGAAAGAGGAATGTTAATACTCTGGGTTTGCAGGTTTCTCAGATTAGAGATAAAGTTACAAGCAAAGATCACCACATTGCAGATTTGCAAAAGAAATCTCAGGTAAATTTTTACCTGATATTAGAGTATTTATTTTAAATTACTCGCCTTGGTTCTTATTGAATGGTTCTTATTTGAATTAGCCTGCGTCAAGTTGTGATGAAAAGCTCTAAAAACAATTCTTAAAAAAATGCAGAAACTAGAGGATGAATTGGCTGCTGCGCGGAAAGTTTCTTCAGAGCGACAATTGACTGTCACAAAGGTATTTGCTTCTTGTCTTCACTGGTTAGCTGCTGCTTTAATGAAGAGAAGCAAGTCAAGCAAGTGATATTAACACACATGTTATGCATATGTGCAGCTGTACAAAAGTTTTCTTCAACTTCAAGACTACAATGACAGGGCCAAGACCGCAGAAGAGGATCTCAAGGTTATTTCCCCAACACATTCACCATTCTTTACGGCAAAATTGTCCATGGAAACACCATTGTCCTAGTTGTCACAAGCACATGATGTATTGACTTGCTCGCTATATCACAGGCTCTGGTTGATTCTGCGATGGCTGAGGTGGACATGGCTGAAGACGCTACAACCAAAGACGGCTCAGGGTATGAGAACGGCATGGCCTGAATCTGAAAGCCGAAAATGAAATCACTTCTCACGGTGCTGATCTCTGAGAATTACGACTTACTACCATGTAGAACCGTAACCAGTAAGTAGCTCATGCAAGTGAAGTCTAGGAAACCATGTTCCTTCGCACATTGATTAGTGCCGCACAGACCTTTTTTGTCTGGCTTGACCGTTTGTAATGTAAGCTGCCCGTAGTATATCAACCAACCAGCGCAATTCCATTATTTAAGCTCTCGTCATTGGCCGGCCATATGACGCTCTCAGGATTTGCCGCGATCGCCATGTATTGGTAATTTCCTTATTTGTCTGTCTGTTGCGAGGCACTTCTCTGAGTACATGCGGACCAGTAGTACGTGCCAGGCCCTCTTCTGTCCCTGTTGTTCTCCAGTTAACTGTATTTCTTCTGAACCGTTGGATTGACATCGGGCGGCTATGGAGAAGTACAGCATATGCTTATGAGGCGCATCATACAGCACAACTCCAGAAACCTGGAGACTAATGATTTCAGAAAATTGAATGCCATGACCATAAAAAAAATACATATCCAGTTCCAGTTATTGAAGGCCTCCTAGATGAACTTAATGGGACCACATATTTTTTCAAGATTGATCTAAAGAGTTCCTATTTGGGGCACATCATTTAAGGCAGAGTGGCCACTGACCCTGTGAAAATTGATGTTGTCTCTAACTGGCCTGTCCCCAAGAATGGCACTAAACTAAGGGTTTCCTTGGGCTGGCTGGATACTACAGAAGATTCCTTCAAGGGTATGACATTGTGGGTAGACCCATGTTTGATGCCTTCAAGAAAGACTCGTTTCAGTAGTCACCTGCCCAAGAGCAAGCATTTCAGGAATTGAAACAAAAACTTACTAATTCCCCAGTACCGGCACTCCTTAACTTCTCCAAACCCTAATAATGGTGGGAGATGCCAATGGGTATGGTTTGGGGGCTGTGTTTATGCAGGAGGGGAGACCTATTGCTTACATGAGCAAGTCCTTGGGGCCCAAAGGATAAACCATGAGCACATATGACAAATAGACCATGGAAATAATAGAAGCTCTCATAGAATGGAAACATTACTTTGCAGGTTCTTTCCTATTTATCAGAAATGATCAAGAAAGTCTCAAGTACATCCAAGATCAGAAGCTCACACAAGGAATACAACACAAGCTGCTAGTTAAACTCCTAGGGTACAATTTTATGCTGTTGAGTATAAGAAGGGGAGGGAAAATAGAGTCATTGATGCCTTATCTAGAGCCGGACACTACATCCACTCCTTGACTGCTAGCTCTGCTATTCCTATGTGGATCACCGAGGTAGTGAAATCTTATTCCTAGGACCCAAATTACAAGGATACATTGCTGAGCTTGCTGTGGATGATAAAGCACATCCCGATTACACTTTCAAGCATGACATTCTTAGATACAAGATTGTATTGGAAACAATACATCCCTCAGGCAAGATTTGATACAAACTTTCCATAAGAGAAAGATCAACATACCAAAGGCTGCACCTTATTCCATTGCATATGCATGCAACAAGATGTTATTACTTATGTGAAAGCTTGTTCTGTCTGCCAAATCAATAAGTCTAAACACAATCCTTATCCTGGTCTCCTACAACCCCTACCAATTTCCTTGGTGTCACATTAGTATGCACTTTGTGGAGGGTTTGCTCATGTCAGAAAACAAAAATCTTATCCTAGTGGTAGTGGACAAATTTACCAGTATGCACATTTCCTGTCCATGAAACACCCCATTATTGTCCAATTAGTTGCTAGGAAATTCTCAGATAACATCTTCAAACTACATGGTCTTCCTAGTGTGATTGTCACTGACAGAGGCAAAACTTTCACTAGCACTCTATGGCAAAAACTTTTCAAGACCTTGGGAATTAAACTCCACATGAGTACATTATATCATCCCCAATCTGATGGGCAAACTAAGAGAGTTAACCAGTGTTTGGAGAACTATTTGAGATGTATGACATTTCAACAACCCACTAAATGGCATACTTGGCTGGCCCTAGCTAAGTGGTGGTGCAACACCACTTACCACACAACTTTGAAAATGAGCCCATTTCAAGCTCTGTGTGGATTTCCTCCCCCAATGGTGGGTAAATCAATTCTGCCTAATTTTCTTTGTGAGGACTCCCCCGATCTATTACTTAACAAGGACTTGGCAAACCAAGTTATCAAAGACAATTTGCAGAAAGCACAAGAGAGAATGAAACACTATGCTGATAAGAAAAGGAAGGAAAGAGTGTTCCAAGGAGATATGGTATACCTAAAAATACAACCCTACAAGCACACATCATTGAGTATCCACATACATTTATTATGGGCCATTCAGAGTTCTCAAGAAGTTGGGTAACACATCTTATCAACTCCTCCTGCCTGAAGGGTGTAAGCTGCACCATACTTTCCATGCGAGTCAATTGAAACAATACATTGGCCCCCATGTGATCCCTACAAAACACCGTCCCCTTGTGGATGACCCACCGTCCCCTTGTGGATGACCAAGGTAAATACAACTACAACCTCAAGCTGTTATGGAGAGGAAATTTGTTCCAAGACCTCAAGGAGACATATCAATTCTTGTTGTCAGATGGCTGGTTAAGTAGGTGAACCTACCTCCCTAAGAAGCTACATGGGAGGACTCGTCATTTATTCAAAAGATTTTCCCAAATTTCCAGCCATCAGGACAAGTCTGAGCTTTTCGAGGGGGGGGGGGTATTGTCAGGCCCTCTTATGTCCCCATTCTTCTTCAGTTAACTGTATTTCTTCTGACAACACTGGCAACCATTGGGTCGGCATCAGGCGGCTACGGAGAGGATGCGAAGCGGTACGCCAACTACTTAAGTTGATCAAGGGCAATCGTTCGTTCGCCATCCAACGTTTGAGATTCAACTGCGCAGTTGGTGCCCCTTTTGATTATAACCGAGCATATTTCGTTGTTGTTCTTGGTTTTACATCCAATAACCTTTTCCCCTTTATATAGCTAGGAGTCCCTTCAAGAAGGGCATCGAATGTTATCGGGTTGTAAACCCTAGCCGCCACTAGAGTGGTTGGCGACACTTTCCTCTATCAACAAGAACCCAAGCTCGATTCCCCTCTGAATTTGGGGCTAGTTTCTTCTAAATTCTGTGTGTGAGATGTTCTGAAGTGTGCAAGAGCCTGACAAAATGTTAGCTAACTCATAGTTTTAGAGGGTCGGATCTGTCCACTAACAACGGTCACGTCAAAGTCCTCGAAAATATCTATCCTCAGTTATCTGCATCCGCAACCCCCCTCCCCCCATATCCAAACCCCCAAATGTGTGCAATCCCATGCAATATAGACAATACGACATAGCTAAATTTAACACATATGATAGCATTGTAGCCAAATCTAACACATATGGTAGCATCGAACATAGCAAGTTCATTACAAGTTCACAAAAGTTAGATAGTTCAATAAATTAGCTAGGATCTATGACTAGAAAGGTGTCAGACCAACACTTCTTCCTCACTGGACCCTTCCCCTTGGTGTCTTCAGAGCAACTGCAGTATTCCTCGATGTATGCATAAGGTGTCGGAGGGGCGTCGTCATCGATGGTGGTGCTGCCGTTGTACAAGGAGTAGGACGAGAAGGAGACCCTGGGCAGACGTTGAGTGGTGTGGGCCTGTGTTGTGGAACGTAGCATGCAATTTCAAAAAATTTCCTACGATCACGCAAGATCTATCTAGGAGATGCATAACAATGAGAGGGGGAGAGTGTGTCCACGTACCCTCGTAGACCGAAAGCGGAAGCGTTAGGTTAACGCGGTTGATGTAGTCGAACGTCTTCGCGATCCAACCGATCAAGTATGGAACGTACGACACCTCCGAGTTCAGCACACATTCAGCTCGATGACGTCCCTCGAACTCTTGATCCAGCAAAGTGTCGAGGGAGAGTTTTGTCAGCACGACGGCGTGGTGACGGTGATGGTGATGTGATCCACGCAGGGCTTCGCCTAAGCACTACATGAATATGACCGGAGGAGTAAACCGTGGAGGGAGACGCCGCACACGGCTTGGAACAATTGGTGTGTCTCCAAGGGGTGCCCTGCCCACGTATATAAAGGAGGGAGAGGGAGGAGGCCGGCCCTAGGGGGCGCGCCATGAGGGGGAAGTCCTACTAGGACTCCTAGTCCTAGTAGGATTCGCACCCCCTTTATTCCTTCTCATGGAGGGGGAAAGAGGGAAGGGAGAGGGAAGAGGAGAAGGAAAGGGGGGCGCGCCCCCTGCTACCTCTTGAGCACTGCGTTGGTTTTCCCTTGAAGAGGAAAGGGTGATGCAGCAAAGTAGCGTAAGTATTTCCCTCGGTTTTTGAGAACCAAGGTATCAATCCAGTAGGAGGCTACGCGCGAGTCCCTCGTACCTACACAAAACAAATAAATCCTCGCAACCAACGCGATAAGGGGTTGTCAATCCCTTCACGGTCACTTACGAAAGTGAGATCTGATAGGATAATATTTTTGGTATTTTTATGATAAAGATGCAAAGTAAAATAAAAGCAAAGTAAAAAGCAAAGGAAATAGCTAAGTGTTGGAAGATTAATATGATGAAGATAGACCCGGGGGCCATAGGTTTCACTAGTGGCTTCTCTCAAGAGCATAAGTATTTTACGGTGGGTGAACGAATTACTGTTGAGCAATTGACAGAATTGAGCATAGTTATGAGAATATCTAGGTATGATCATGTATATAGGCATCCCGTCCGAGACAAGTAGACCGACTCCTGCCTGCATCTACTACTATTACTCCACTCATCGACCGCTATCTAGCATGCATCTAGAGTATTAAGTTCATGAAAACAGAGTAACGCCTTAAGCAAGATGACATGATGTAGAGGGATAGATTCATGCAATATGATAAAAACCCCATCTTGTTATCCTCGATGGCAACAATACAATACGTGCCTTGCTGCCCCTACTGTCACTGGGAAAGGACACCGCAAGATTGAACCCAAAGCTAAGCACTTCTCCCATCGCAAGAAAGATCAATCTAGTAGGCCAAACCAAACTGATAATTCGAAGAGACTTGCAAAGATAACCAATCATACATAAAAGAATTCAGAGAAGATTCAAATATTGTTCATAGATAAACTTTGATCATAAACCCACAATTCATCGGTCTCAACAAACACACCGCAAAAAGAAGATTAGATCGAATAGATCTCCACGAGAGAGGGGGAGAACATTGTATTGAGATCCAAAAAGAGAGAAGAAGCCATCTAGCTAATAACTATGGACCCGAAGGTCTGAGGTAAACTACTCACACTTCATCGGAGAGGCTATGGTGTTGATGTAGAAGCCCTCTGTGATGGATGCCCCCTCCGGCGGAGCTCCGGAACAGGCGCCAAGATGGGATCTCGTGGGTACAGAAGGTTGCGGCGGTGGAATTAGGTTTTTGGCTCCTTTTCTGATCGTTTGGGGGTACGTAGGTATATATAGGAGGAAGAAGTACGTCGGTGGAGCAACAGGGGGCCCACAAGGGTGGAGGGCGCGCCCGGGGGGGGGGGGGGGTAGGCGCGCCCCCTACCTCGTGGCCTCCTGGAAGCTTCTCTTACGTAGGGTCCAAGTCTCCTAGATCTTGTTCGTTCCAAAAATCACGCTCCCGAAGGTTTCATTCCGTTTGGACTCCGTTTGATATTCTTTTTCTGCGAAACTCTGAAATAGGCAAAAAACAACAATTCTGGGCTGGGCCTCCGGTTAATAGGTTAGTCCCAAAAATAATATAAAAGTGGATAATAAAGCCCAATATTGTCCAAAACAGTAGATAATATAGCATGGAGCAATCAAAAATTATAGATACGTTGGAGACGTATCAAGCATCCCCAAGCTTAATTCCTGCTCGTCCTCGAGTAGGTAAATGATAAAAACAGAATTTTTGATGCGGAGTGCTACTTGGCATAATTTCAATGTAATTCTTCTTAATTGTGGTATGAATATTCAGATCCGAAAGATTCAAGATAAAAGTTCATATTGACATAAAAATAATAATACTTCAAGCATACTAACTAAGCAATTATGTCTTCTCAAAATAACATGGCCAAAGAAAGTTCATCCCTACAAAATCATATAGTTTAGTCATGCTCCATTTTCGTCACACAAGAATGCTCTCATCATGCACAACCCCGATGACAAGCCAAGCAATTGTTTCATACTTTAGTAATCTCAAACTTTATAAACCTTCACGCAATACGTGAGCGTGAGCCATGGATATAGCACTATGGGTGGAATAGAGTATAATGATGGGGTTATGTGGAGAAGACAAAAAAGGATAAAGTCTCACATCAACGAGGCTAATCAATGAGCTATGGAGATGCCCATCGATTGATGTTAATGCAAGGAGTAGGGATTGCCATGCAATAGATGCACTAGAGCTATAAATGTATGAAAGCTCAACAAAAGAAACTAAGTGGGTGTGCATCCAACTTGCTTGCTCACGAAGACCTAGGGCACTTGAGGAGGCCCATTGTTGGATTATACAAGCCAAGTTCTATAATGAAAAATTCCCACTAGTATATGAAAGTGACAAAACAAGAGACTCTCTATCATGAAGATTATGGTGCTACTTTGAAGCACAAGTGTGGAAAAAAGGATAGTAGCATTGCCCCTTTTTATTTCTCTTTTTTTGGCCTTCCTTTTTTTGGCCTTTCTCTTTTTTTGGGACAATGCTCTATTAAATGATGATCATCACACTTCTATTTATTTACAACTCAATGATTACAACTCGATACTAAAACAAAGTATGACTCTATATGAATGCCTCCGGCGGTGTACCGGGATATGCAATGAATCAAGAGTGACATGTATGAAAGAATTATGAACGGTGGCTTTGCCACAAATACTATGTCAACTACATGATCATGCTAAGCAATATGACAATGATGAATGCGTCATGATAAACGGAATGGTGAAAATTTGCATGGCAATATATCTCGGAATGGCTATGGAAATGCCATAATAGGTAGGTATGGTGGCTGTTTTGAGGAAGATATAAGGAGGTTTATGTGTGAAAGAGCGTATCATATCACGGGGTTTGGATGCACCGGCGAAGTTTGCACCAACTCTCAATGTGAGAAAGGGCGATGCACGGTACCGAAGAGGCTAGCAATGATGGAAGGGTGATAGTGCGTATAATCCATGGACTCAACATTAGTCATAAAGAACTCACATACTTATTGTAAAAATCTACAAGTCATCAAAAACCAAGCACTACGCGCATGCTCCTAGGGGGATAGATTGGTAGGAAAATACCACCGCTCGTCCCCGACCGCCACTCATAAGGAGGACAATCAAATAACACCTCATGTTTCAAATTTGTTACATAACGTTTACCATACGTGCATGCTACGGGACTTGCAAACTTCAACACAAGCATTTCTCAAATTCACAACTACTCAACTAGCACGACTTTGATATTATTACCTCCATATCTCAAAACAATCATCAAGCATCAAACTTCTCTTGGTATTCAAAACACTCATAAGAAAGTTTTTACTAATCTTGAATACCTAGCATATTAAGATTATTTAAGCAAATTACCATGCTATTTAAGACTCTCAAAATAATCTAAGTGAAGCATGAGAGATCAATAGTTTCTATAAAACAAATCCACCACCGTGCTCTAAAAGATATAAGTGAAGTACTAGAGCAAAACTATATAACTCAAAAGATATAAGTGAAGCACATAGAGTATTCTAATAATTTCGAAATCATGTATGGCTCTCTCAAAAGGTGTGTACAGCAAGGATGATTGTGGTAAACTAAAAAGCAAAGACTCAAATCATACAAGACGCTCCAAGCAAAACACATATCATGTGGTGAATAAAAATATAGCTTCAAGTAAAGTTACCGATGGAAGTAGACGAAAGAGGGGATGCCTTCCGGGGCATCCCCAAGCTTTGGCTTTTTGGTGTCCTTAGATTATCTTGGGGGTGCCATGGGCATACCCAAGCTTAGGCTCTTGCCACTCCTTGTTCCATAATCCATCAAAATCTTTCACCCAAAACTTGAAAACTTCACAACGCAAAACTTAACAGAAATCTCATGAGCTCCGTTAGCGAAAGAAAACAAAAGACCACTTCAAGGTACTGTAATGAACTCATTATTTATTTGTATTGGTGTTAAAACTACTGTATTCCAACTTCTCTATGGTTTATAAACTATTTTACTAGCCATAGATTCATCAAAATAAGCAAACAACACACGAAAAACAGAATCTGCCAAAAACAGAACAGTCTGTAGTAATCTGTAACTAACGCAAACTTCTGGAACTCCAAAAAATCAGCCAAAATAGGAGGACATAGGCAATTTGTTTATTGATCATCATCAATTGGAATCAGTATTTTATCACGTTCTGGTGATTTTTAACAATTGTTTTCGTGAACAGAAAGTTTCTGAAAATTTCTGCAAGATCAAATAACTATCATCCAAGAAGATCCTATAGGTTTAACTTGGCACAAAGACTAATTAAAACATAAAAACACATCTAACCAGAGGCTAGAACAAAGATTTATTCCTAAACAGAAGCAAAAGCAAAAAAGCTAAAAATAAAATTGGGCTGCCTCCCAACAAGCGCTATCGTTTAACGCCCCTAGCTAGGCATAAAAGCAAGGATAGATCTAGGTATTGCCATAATAGTGGTATGGCAAGTCATGAAAACTTTTCTCATATTCTCTACGTTCAGCAGCAAGTTTTCTTTGAGGCAAGCAAAAATAATCAAAAGGGCTAAATTTAATGGGACAAAAGTCCCCAAGATCAATCTCGGGAGGTATGGGTTCCTCCCTAGGCCCTTTGTATTGCACAACCAATTCATCATTACAAGCATTCTTTTGGTAAAAAGTCGCAAGCCTTCGTTCAAGAGGAAAACCTAATCCATTATTCTGAATAGCAAAATCATCATTAAGCTCGGAAATTCTATCAACTAGAATATCAGCTGGAACCTTTTTCCTAAGATTTTCATTATAAGCAATATGATCCAAAGATTGTAAACGCATCATGTCTTCTTGATTAAAAAGGATAGATTCAATGGGAGGATGACTAGCATCTACCCTATAATGCGCAAAGATTTCTTTGGCCTCTTTTATTATGAATCTAAACTCATGAGCCAAAAAGATAGTGGCGGCACGCTTAACAGAAGAATGCTCAATATTAGAGAATTCTAGGAAAATTCTTTGTATGCAAGGATGCATGTGCATAAATTGCCTTTCAAGTTCAACTATAAGCATGGCAATAGCGTCCGCAAGACTACTAGTTCTATGAAGAATAGAACCGCCCATAGAAGGCAAAGCACCGGCACAAGTAAAGAAATCTTGAATAACTCCTTTTCCAATAATATTACCACTACCAATTCGAAATCTTTTTGTATACAAGGTAGGGGGTTCTTCAGCAGGAGCATCAGAATTTTCTATGATATTATTATTGTCCATATCGGCAATAATTTCCCCAATTTCAGGCATAACGACAGAGAGAGCGAGGGGCAAAAAATAAGAAGGCGAACGGAAAAGAGAGGGCGAATAAAACGGCAAGGGTGAAGTGGGGGAGAGGAAAACGAGAGGCAAATGGCAAATAATGTAATGCAGGAGATAAGGGTTGTGATGGGTACTTGGTATGTTGACTTTTGCGTAGACCTCCCCGGCAACGGCGCCAGAAATCCTTCTTGCTACCTCTTGAGCACTGCGTTGGTTTTCCCTTGAAGAGGAAAGGGTGATGCAGCAAAGTAGCATAAGTATTTCCCTCAGTTTTTGAGAACCAAGGTATCAATGCAGTAGGAGGCTACGCGCGAGTCCCTCGTACCTACACAAAACAAATAAATCCTCGCAACTAACGCGATAAGGGGTTGTCAATCCCTTCACGGTCACTTACGAGAGTGAGATCTGATAGATATGATAGGATAATATTTTTGGTATTTTTATGATAAAGATGCAAAGTAAAATAAAAGCAAAAAAACCAAAGGAAATAACTAAGTGTTGGAAGATTAATATGATGAAGATAGACCCGGGGGCCATAGGTTTCACTAGTGGCTTCTCTCAAGAGCATAAGTATTTTACGGTGGGTGAACGAATTACTGTTGAGCAATTGACAGATTGAGCATAGTTATGAGAATATCTAGGTATGATCATGTATATAGGCATCACGTCCGAGACAAGTTTACCGACTCCTGCCTGCATCTACTACTATTACTCCACACATCGACCGCTATCCAGCATGCATCTAGAGTATTGAGTTCATAAGAACAGCGTAACACTTTAAGCAAGATGACATGATGTAGAGGGATAAATTCATGCAATATGATAAAAACCCCATCTTGTTATCCTCGATGGCAACAATACAATACGTGCCTTGCTGCCCCTACTGTCACTGGGAAAGGACATCGCAAGATTGAACCCAAAGCTAAGCACTTCTCCCATTGCAAGAAAGATCAATCTAGTAGGCCAAACCAAACTGATAATTCGAAGAGACTTGCAAAGATAACCAATCATACATAAAAGAATTCAGAATATTCAAATATTGTTCATAGATAAACTTGATCATAAACCCACAATTCACCGGTCTCAACAAACACACCGCAAAAGAAGATTACATTGAATAGATCTCCACGAGAGAAGGGGAGAACATTGTATTGAGATCCAAAAAGAGAGAGGAAGCCATCTAGCTACTAACTATGGACCCGAAGGTCTGAGGTAAACTACTCACACTTCATCGGAGAGGCTGTGGTGTTGATGTAGAAGCCCTCCGTGATCGATGCCCCCTCCGGCGGAGCTCCGGAACGGGCCCCAAGATGGGATCTCGTGGGTACAGAAGGTTGCGGCGGTGGAATTAGGTTTTTGGCTCCGTATCTGATCGTTTGGGGGTACGTAGGTATATATAGGAGGAAGGAGTATGTCGGTGGAGCAACATGGGGCCCACGAGGGTGGAGGGCGCGCCTGGGGGGGGGGGGGTAGGCGTGCCCCCTTACCTTGTGGCTTCCTGGAAGCTTCCTTGACTTAGGGTCCAAGTCTCCTGGATCACGTTCGTTCCAAAAATCACGTTCCCGAAGATTTCATTCCGTTTGGACTCCGTTTGATATTCTTTTTCTGCGAAACTCTGAAATAGGCAAAAAACAACAATTCTGGGCTGGGCCTCCGGTTAATTGGTTAGTCCCAAAAATAATATGAAAGTGGATAATAAAGCCCAATATTGTCCAAAACAGTAGATAATATAGCATGGAACAATCAAAAATTATAGATACGTTGGAGACGTATCACCCCCTCCCCTAGTCCAATTCGGACTCCCTATGGGAGGGGGGCGCGACCACTCCTTGCGGGCTGCCTCCCCTCTCCCCTATGGCCCATGTAGGCCCATGACTTTCCCTGGGGGTTCCGGTAACCCCTCGGTACTCCAATAAATATCCGAAACGTCCCGAAACCATTCCGGTGTCCAAATACTATCGTCCAATATATCAATATTTACCTCTCGATCATTTTGAGACTCCTCGTCATGTCCGTGATCTCATCCGGGACTCCGAACAATCTTTGGTCACCAAAACACATAACTCATAATACAAATCGTCATCGAACGTTGAGCGTGCGGACCCTACGGGTTCGAGAACTATGTAGACATGACCGAGCCACATCTCCAATCAATAACCAACAACGGAACCTGGATGCTCATATTGGTTCCTACATATTCTACGAAGATCTTTATCAGTCAAACCGCAATAACAACATACGTCATTCCTTTGTCATCGGTATGTTACTTGTCCGAGATTCGATCGTCAGTATCCTCATACCTAGTTCAATCTCGTTACCGGCAAGTCTCTTTACTCGTTCCGTAATGCATCATCCCACAACTAACTCATTAGTCACATTGCTTGCAAGGCTTATAGTGATGTGCATTATCGAGAGGGCCCAGAGATACCTCTTTGATACTCGGAGTGACAAATCCTAATCTTGACCTATGCCAACCCAACATACACCTTCGAAGACACCTGTAGAGCATCTTTATAATCACCCATTTACCTTGTGATGTTTGATAGCACACAAGGTGTTCCTCCGGTATTCGGGAGTTGCATAATCTCATAGTCAAAGGAATATGTATAAGTTATGAAGAAAGCAACAACAATAAAACTTAACGATCATTATGCTAAGCTAACGGATGGGTCTCGTCCATCACATCATTCTCCTAATGATGTGATCCCGTTCATCAAATGACAACACATGTCTATGGTAGGAAACTTAACCATCTTTGATTAACGAGCTAGTCTAGTAGAGGCATACTAGGGACACTTTGTTTTGTCTATGTATTCACACATGTATCAAGTTTCCGGTTAATACAATTCTAGCATGAATAATAAACATTTATCATGATATATGGAAATATAAATAACAACTTTATTATTGCCTCTAGGGCATATTTTCTTCAGTCTCCTACTTGTACTAGAGTCAATAATCTAGATTACATTGTAATGATTCTAACACCCATGGAGTCTTGGTGCTGATCATGTTTTGCTCGTGGAAGAGGCTTAGTCAATAGGTCTACAACATTCAGATCCGTATGTATTTTGCAAATCTCTATGTCTCCCTCCTTGACTTGATCGCGGATGGAGTTGAAGCGTCTCTTGATGTGTTTGGTTCTCTTGTGAAATATGGATTCCTTCGCTAAGGCAATTGCTCCCGTATTGTCACAAAAGATTTTCATTGGACACGCTGCACTAGGTATTACACCTAGATCGGATATGAACTCCTTCATCCAGACTCCTTCATTTGCTGCTTCCGAAGCAGCTATGTACTCCGCTTCACACGTAGATCCCGCCATGACGCTCTACTTGGAACTGCACCAACTGACAGCTCCACCATTCAATATAAATACGTATCTGTTTTGCGACTTAGAGTCATCCGGATCAGTGTTAAAGCTAGCATCGACGTAACCATTTATGACAAGCTCTTTGTCACCTCCATAAACGAGAAACATATCCTTAGTCCTTTTCAGGTATTTCAGGATGTTCTTGACCGCTGTCTAGTGATCCACTCCTGGATTACTTTGGTACCTTCCTACTAAACTTATAGCAAGGCACACATCAGATCTGGTACACAACATTGCATACATGATAGAACCTATGGCTGAGGCATAGGGAATGACTTTCATTTTCTCTCTATCTTCTGCAGTGGCCGGGCATTGAGTCTGACTCAACTTCACACCTTGTAACACAGGCAAAAAACCTTTCTTTGACTGATCCATTTTGAACTTCTTCAAAACTTTATCAAGGTATGTGCTTTGTGAAAGTCCAATTAAACGTCTTGATCTATCTCTATAGATCTTGATTCCCAATATATAAGCAGCTTCACCGAGGTCTTTCATTGAGAAATTCTTATTCAAGTATCCTTTTATGCTATCCAGAAATTCTATATCATTTCCAATCAACAATATGTCATCCACATATAATATTAGAAATGCTACAGAGCTCCCACTCACTTTCTTGTAAATATAGGCTTCTCCAAAAGTCTGTATAAAACCATATGCTTTGATCACACTATCAAAGCGTATATTCCAACTCCGAGAGGCTTGCACCAGTCCATAAATGGATCGCTGGAGCTTGAAAACTTTGTTAGCACCTTTAGGATCGACAAAACCTTATGGTTGCATCATATACAACTCTTCTTTAAGAAATCCATTAAAGAATGCAGTTTTGACATCCATTTGACAAATTTCATAATCATAAAATGCGGCAATTGCTAACATGATTCAGATAGACTTAAGCATCACTACGGGTGAGAAGGTCTCATCGTAGTCAACTCCTTGAACTTGTCGAAAACCTTTCGCAACAAGTCGAGCTTTGTAGAGAGTAACATTACCATCAGCGTCAGTCTTCTTCTTGTAGATCCATTTATTTTCTATGGCTTGCCGATCATCGGGCAAGGCAACCAAAGTCCACAATTTGTTCTCATACATGGATCCCATCTCAGATTTCATGGCCTCAAGCCATTTCGGGGAATATGGGCTCATCATCGATTCCTCATAGTTTGTAGGTTCATCTGGTCTAGTAACATGACTTCCAGAACAGGATTACCGCACCACTCTGGTGCGGAACGTACTCTGGTTGACCTACGAGGTTTGGTAGTAACTTGATCTGTAGTTTCATGATCATCATCATTAACTTCCTCACCAATTGGTGTAGGCACCACTGGAACTGATTTCTGTGATGAACTACTTTCATTTTCGAGAGAAGGTACAATTACGTCATCAAGTTCTACTTTCCTCCCACTCACTTCTTTCGTGAGAAATTCCTTCTCTAGAAAGGATCCATTCTTAGCAACAAATATTTTGCCTTCAGATCTGTGATATAAGGTGTACCCAACAGTTTCTTTTGGGTATCCTATGAAGACACATTTCTCCGATTTAGGTTCGAGCTTATCAGGCTGAAGCTTTTTCACATAAGCATCGCAACACCAAACTTTAAGAAATGACAGCTTAGGTTTCTTGCTAAACCACAGTTCATCTGGTGTCGCCTCAATGGATTTAGATGGTGCCCTATTTAACGTGAATGCAGCCGTCTCTAAAGCATAACCCCAAAACGATAGTGGTAAATCGGTAAGAGACATCATAGATCGCACCATATCTAATAAAGTACAATTACGACGTTCGGATACACCATTACGCTGTGGTGTTCCAGGTGGCGTGAGTTGTGAAACTATTCCACATTGTTTCAAATGAAGACCAAACTCGTAACTCAAATATTCGCCTCCCTGATCAGATCGTAGAAACTTTATTTTCTTGTTACGATGATTTTCCACTTCACTCTGAAATTCTTTGAACTTTTCAAATGTTTCACACTTGTGTTTCATTAAGTAGATATACCCATATCTGCTCAAATCATCCGTGAAGGTTAGAAAATAATGATACCCACCGCGAGCCTCAACACTCATCGGACCGCATACATCAGTATGTATTATTTCCAATAAGTCTGTGGCTCGCTCCATTGTTCCGGAGAACGGTGTCTTAGTCATCTTGCCCATGAGGCATGGTTCGTAAGCATCAAGTGATTCCAAAATCCCATTCGCATGGAGTTTCTTCATGCGCTTTACACCAATATGACCTAAACGACAGTGCCACAAATAAGTTGCACTATCATTATTAACTTTGCATCTTTTGGCATCAATATTATGAATATGTGTATCACTACGATCGAGATTCAACAAAAATAGACCACTCGTCAAGGGTGCATGACCATAAAAGATATTACTCATCTCTACTCCTAATGGAGCAGTTGGTAGTCTCCGCCGGTCAATTTTCGTCCCACCAAAGACGTTTTTTTCGTCCTCGATCCCACCTCCCGCATCCCATCGATTCCCCCCTCCGCCCTCGAACCACGAAAGAAAAAACGGTAGGCTCCCCCTTCCACCTCCCACCTCCTCGCAGGTAACCATCCCCTCAACAAAAACCCCCCCACCAAAACCACGTTAGGAAGGAGCGAGGCGATCAGAGCTAGGAAGGGAGCGAGCGCTAGGACGAAAAAACCATGGGAAAAAACCTACAAAAAAAATCGACGACTTGCACCACTAGCGAGCGAGGGGATCAGAGTGCCCTCGATCCCCATCCAGGATCCCTTCCCGCCCTAGCTCGCACATCAAGCGCCCTCGATCCCTACGCTGCCGAACCTTCGCCGTCGGCGATCCCTGGGGGACACCTCTGCCAGCCGTGCCTTACCCTCCTCTGTGTGCTGGTGGTGGTGATGCAGTGCGTCATCGATCGCGAGATCGACAAGCCCAAGTACCGCTGCGCTTGGGCCTATGTCGACACGGCCGCGGATGGCGGCTGCAGGACGACCGAGTGCGGCCTCCAGCACTCCATGCAAGATCAGGTCGGCACCTGCCCGATCCCCATCCGAGTCCAGGGCCGGCCGTGCTGTCCGCGGCGACCGGCCATGCTTCAGCCTTCAGCTGCCCCGGCCTGAGTCTAGGGCCGCCAGGACCGCCTCCCAGTCGTTCAACGGTTTGCCTGACTCGGCTTCAAGCATGTATGTATGATCGGTCTTGCCCCGCTGCCTTCCTCTTCACCGGAGCTCCTGGCCTCGAACCGTCCCCGATATGGTGCCGATCTGGCAGCCGGCCACGCCCCGATGCTCTCCCACATTCTCTCCATCTTAGTTCATGCTCCCCTTACCTCTTCCCTTGATTCTTGAGGCCAGTCTTGCTGGACTTACGATTTGAACATACTTGTGTCTTTGTTGTGCTGCAGGTAACTTGCGATTTGCCCCCAACGACGTCACCTGCATCGACCGTGCGGCTAGGCTCGCCTTTGTCCTCGCTGGCGTCACGGCCGGATGCCACATTGAGTCAACCTCCGGGTCTAGCGGCGCAGGCTCCTTCCCGTTGCTACACCATTCCGCGACCTAGGAGACCCAACTAGCAGGACCACACCTCGGCTGCTTTTGTCCTGCCACAAGGAACCTGACAGTGTCGTCAGTATCAGGTTAGTTCCATTACACTCGGGTCACCGGCGGTTGTCGTGCTACTGTGCTCCTCTCTTGTTGCAGCGGTTAGCTGCGGCGGCTCACGGATCATCCTCCCACGAGGTTGTGGCTTTCTCAATTGATAAAAATAACATGACGCCACATAGTTCTTTTCTAGATATATATATATATATATATATATATTCCTATTTCTGATGCTGTGTGGACCATCAGAAACCTGATGTGTGTGTGTGTGTGTGATATAATATCTTGCCGTTTATGTATATTGCTTCCCTTTTATTCCTGTACTACTTCTCTAAATGTAAGCCACTTCTTTTCTATTGTGGGCGTTCTCTTTCGATGTTAATGGACTAAAAGTCTAAAGCCTTTTCTTCTGCAAAATGATGATATTAGAGCTATGCGTCTTATAATCCCTACTGTATATGACAATGTGATATTCAGTTATATTATGTTCGAAGGATGGCATTTTTCCTTCCTTTTTTCGATGAATCACGTGGTAACTTGCGATTTGCCCCCGGCGACGTCACCTGCATCGACCGTGCGGCTAGGCTCGCCTTTGTCCTCGCCGGCGTCACGGCCGGATGCCACATTGAGCCAAGCTCCGGGTCGAGCGGCGCAGGCTCCTTCCCGTTGCTACACCATTCCGCGGCCTAGGTGACCCAACTAGCAGGACCACACCTCGGCTGCTTTTGTCGTGCCTCAAGGAACCTGACAGTGTCGTCAGTATCAGGTTAGTTCCATTACTCTCGGGTCACCGGCGGTTGTCGTGCTACTGTGCTCCTCTCTTGTTGTAGTGGTTAGCTGCGGCGGCTCACGGATCATCCTCCCACGAGGTTGTGGCTTTCTCAATTGATAAAAATAACATGACGCCACATAGTTCTTTTCTAGATATATATATTCCTATTTCTGATGCTGTGTGGACCATCAGAAACCTGATGTGTGTGTGCGTGTGTGTGTGTGTGATATAATTGAAGGAAATATGCCCTAGAGGCAATAATAAAGTTATTATTTATTTCCTCATATCATGATAAATGTTTATTATTCATGCTAGAATTGTATTAACCGGGAAACATAATGCATGTGTGACTACATAGACAAATATAGTGTCACTAGTATGCCTCTACTTGACTAGCTCATTAATCAAAGATGGTTGAGTTTCCTAAACCATAGACATGAGTTGTCATTTGATTAACGGGATCACATCATTAGAAGAATGATGTGATTGACTTGACCCATTCTGTTAGCTTAGCACATGATCGTTTAGTTTACTGCTATTGCTTTCTTCATGACTTATACATGTTCCTATGACTATGAGATTATGCAACTCCCGATTACCGGAGAACACTTTGTGTGCTACCAAATGTCACAACGTAACTGGGTGATTATAAAGGTGCTCTACAGGTGTCTCCGATGGTACTTGTTGAGTTGGCGTATTTCGAGATTAGGATTTGTCACTCCGATTGTCGGAGAGGTATCTCTGGCCCCTCTCGGTAATGCACATCACTTAAGCCTTGCAAGCATTGCAACTAATGAGTTTGTTGCGAGATGATGTATTACGGAACGAGTAAAGAAACTTGCCGGTAACGACATTGAACTAGGTATTAAGATACCGACGATCGGATCTCGGGCAAGTAACATACCGATGACAAAGGGAACAACGTATGTTGTTATGCGGTTTGACCGATAAAGATCTTCGTAGAATATGTGGGACCAATATGGGCATCCAGGTCCCGCTATTGGTTATTGACCGGAGACGTGTCTCGGTCATGTCTACATAGTTCTCGAACCCGTAGGGTCCGCATGCTTAACATTACGATGACAGTTTTATTATAAGTTTATGAGTTTTGATGTACTGAAGGAGTTCGGAGTCCCGGATGAGATCGGGGACATGACGAGGAGTCTCGAAATGGTCGAGACGTAAAGATCGATATATTGGACGACTATATTCGGACATCGGAAAGGTTCCGAGTGATTCGGGTATTTTTCGGAGTACCGGAGAGTTACGGGAATTCGTATTGGGCCTTAATGGGCCATACGGGAAAGGAGAGAAAGGCCCCAAAGGGTGGCTGCACCCCTCCCCATGGACTAGTCCGAATTGGACTAGGGAGGGGGGGCGCCCCCTTCCTTCCTTCTCCTTCTCCCTTCCCTTCTCCTACTCCAACAAGGAAAGGAGGAGTCCTACTCCCGGTGGGAGTAGGACTCCCCCCTTGGCGCGCCCTCCTCCTAGGCCGGCCGCCTCCCCCTTTCTCCTTTATATACGGGGGCAAGGGGGCACCCCATAGACACAACAATTGATCTATTGATCTCTTAGCTGTGTGCGGTGCCCCCCTCCACCATATTACACCTCGATAATATCGTAGCGGTGCTTAGGAGAAGCCCTGCGTCGGTAGAACATCATCATCGTCACCACGCCGTCGTGCTGACGAAACTCTCCCTCAACACTCGGCTGGATCGGAGTTCGAGGGACGTCAACGAGCTGAACGTGTGCTGAACTCGGAGGTGCCGTGCGTTCGGTACTTGATCGGTCGGATCGTGAAGACGTACGACTACATCAACCGCGTTGTGTTAACGCTTCCGCTTTCGGTCTACGAGGGTACGTGGACAACACTCTCCCCTCTCGTTGCTATGCATCACCATGATCTTGCGTGTGCGTAGGAAAATTTTGAAATTACTACGTTCCCCAACAGTGGCATCCGAGCCTGGTTCTATGCGTAGATGTCATATGCACGAGTAGAACACAAGTGAGTTGTGGGCGATATAAGTCATACTGCTTACCAGCATGTCATACTTTGGTTCAGCGGTATTGTTGGATGAAGCGGTCCGGACCGACATTACGCGTACGCTTACGCGAGACTGGTTCTTCCGACGTGCTTTGCACAGAGGTGGCTGGCGGGTGTCAGTTTCTCCAACTTTAGTTGAACCGAGTGTGGCTACGCCCGGTCCTTGCGAAGGTTAAAACAGCACCAACTTGACAAACTATCATTGTGGTTTTGATGCGTAGGTAAGAACGGTTCTTGCTAAGCCCGTAGCAGCCACGTAAAACTTGCAACAACAAAGTAGAGGACGTCTAACTTGTTTTTGCAGGGCATGTTGTGATTTGATATGGTCAAAACATGATGCTAAATTTATTGTATGAGATGATCATGTTTTGTAACCGAGTTATCGGCAACTGGCAGGAGCCATATGGTTGTCGCTTTATTGTATGCAATGCAATCGCCCTGTAATGCTTTACTTTATCACTAAGCGGTAGCGATAGTCGTAGAAGCATAAGATTGGCGAGACGACAATGATGCTACGATGGAGATCAAGGTGTCGCGCCGGTGACGATGGTGATCATGACGGTGCTTCGGAGATGGAGATCACAAGCACAAGATGATGATGGCCATATCATATCACTTATATTGATTGCATGTGATGTTTATCTTTTATGCATCTTATCTTGCTTTGATTGACGGTAGCATTATAAGATGATCCCTCACTAAATTATCAAAGTATAAGTGTTCTCCCTGAGTATGCACCGTTGCGAAAGTTCTTCGTGCTGAGACACCACGTGATGATCGGGTGTGATAGGCTCTACGTTCAAATACAACGGGTGCAAAACAGTTGCACACGCGGAATACTCAGGTTAAACTTGACGAGCCTAGCATATAACAGATATGGCCTCGGAACACGGAGACCGAAAGGTCGAGCGTGAATCATATAGTAGATATGATCAACATAGTGATGTTCACCATTGAAACTACTCCATCTCACGTGATGATCGGACATGGTTTAGTTGATATGGATCACGTGATCACTTAGAGGATTAGAGGGATGTCTATCTAAGTGGGAGTTCTTAAGTAATATGATTAATTGAACTTAAATTTATCATGAACTTAGTCCTGATAGTATTTTGCAAATTATGTTGTAGATCAATAGCTCGCGTTGTTGCTTCCCTGTGTTTATTTTTGATATGTTCCTAGAGAAAAATTATGTTGAAAGATGTTAGTAGCAAAGATGCGGATTGGATCCGTGATCTGAGGATTATCCTCATTGCTGCACAGAAGAATTATGTCCTTGATGCACCGCTAGGTGACAGACCTATTGCAGGAGCAGATGCAGACGTTATGAACGTTTGGCTAGCTCAATATGATGACTACTTGATAGTTTAGTGCACCATGCTTAACGGCTTAGAATCGGGACTTCAAAGACGTTTTGAACGTCATGGACCATATGAGATGTTCCAGGAGTTGAAGTTAATATTTCAAGCAAATACCCGAGTTGAGAGATATGAAGTCTCCAACAAGTTCTATAGCTAAAAGATGGAGGAGAATAGCTCAAGCAGTGAGCATGTGCTCAGATTGTCTGGGTACTACAATCGCTTGAATCAAGTGGGAGTTAATCTTCCAGATAAAATAGTGATTGACAGAATTCTCTAGTCACCATCACCAAGTTAGTAGAACTTCGTGATGAACTATAGTATGTAAGGGATGACGAAAGTAATTCCCGAGCTCTTCGCGATGCTGAAATCGACGAAGGTAGAAATCAAGAAAGAGCATCAAGTGTTGATGGTTAACAAGACCACTAGTTTCAAGAAAAGGGCAAAGGGATAGAAGGGGAACTTCAAAAAGAACGGCAAGCAAGTTGCTACTCAAGTGAAGAAGCCCAAGTCTGTACCTAAGCCTGAGACTAAGTGCTTCTACTGCAAAGGGACTGGTCACTGGAAGCGGAACTG
This sequence comes from Triticum aestivum, assembly GCF_018294505.1. NCBI lineage: Eukaryota > Viridiplantae > Streptophyta > Magnoliopsida > Poales > Poaceae > Triticum > Triticum aestivum. The sequence continues at coordinate 168,876,825 of NC_057811.1, read as the reverse complement.
CCCCAAGTATTTGGTGGATAAGAAGGATGGCAAAGTGAACAAAGGTATATTGGATATACATGTTATTGATGTGTACTTACTAGTGTTTATAGCAACCCCTCAGTATTTGATACTGGTTCAGTTGCTAAAGAGTAGTAACTCGAAACGGGAGTTGCATGAACATAAACTAGTTAAGGATGAAGTGACGATGTGTATTGGAAGTGGTTCCAAGATTGATATGATCATCATCGCACACTCCCTATACTTTCGGGATTAGTGTTGAACCTAAATAAGTGTTATTTGGTGTTTGCGTTGAGCATGAATATGATTTGATCATGTTTGTTGCAATACGGTTATTCATTTAAATTAGAGAATAATTGTTGTTCTGTTTACATGAATAAAACCTTCTATGGTCATACACCCAATAAAATGGTTTGTTGGATCTCGATCGTAGTGATACACATATTCATAATAATGAAGCCAAAAGATGCAAAGTTAATAATGATAGTGCAACTTATTTGTGGCACTGCCGTTTAGGTCATATTGGTGTAAAGCGCATGAAGAAACTCCATACTGATGGGATTTTGGAATCACTTGATTATGAATCACTTGATGCTTGCGAACCGTGCCTCATGGGCAAGATGACTAATACGCCGTTCTCCGGAACTATGGAGAGAGCAACAGATTTGTTGGAAATCATACATACAGATGTATGTGGTCCGATGAATATTGAGGCTCGTAGCAGGTATCATTAATTTCTGACCTTCACAGATGATTTGAGCAGATATGGGTATATCTACTTAATGAAACAGAAGTCTGAAACATTTGAAAAGTTCATATAATTTCAGAGTGAAGTGGAAAATCATCGTAACAAGAAAATAAAGTTTCTACGATCTGATCGTGGAGAAGAGTATTTGAGTTACGAGTTTGGCCTTCAGTAAAAACAATGTGAAATAGTTTCACTACTCACGCCACCTGGAACACCACAGTGTAATGGTGTGTCCGAACATCGTAACCGTACTTTATTAGATATGGTGCAATATATGATGTCTCTTACCGATCTACCACTATCGTTTTGGGGTTATGCATTAGAGACAGCTACATTCACGTTAAATAGGGTACCATCTAAATCCGTTGAGACGACATCTTATGAACTGTGGTTTGGCAAGAAACCAAAGTTGTCGTTTCTTAAAGTTTGGGGTTGCGATGCTTATGTGAAAAAGTTTCATCCTGATAAGCTCAAACCCAAATCGGAGAAATGTGTCTTCATAGGATACCCAAAGGAGACAGTTGGGTACACCTTCTATCACAGATCCGAAGGCAAGACATTCGTTGCTAAGTATGGATCCTTTCTAGAGAAGGAGTTTCTCTCGAAAGAAGTGAGTGGGAGGAAAGTAGAACTTGATGAGGTAATTGTACCTGCTCCCTTATTGGAAAGTAGTTCATCGCAGAAACCAGTTTCTGTGACGCCTATACCAATTAGTGAGGAAGTTAATGATGATGATCATGGAACTTCAGATCAAGTTATTACTGAACCTCGTAGGTCAACCAGAGTAAGATCCGCACCAGAGTGGTACGGTAATCCTGTTCTGGAGGTTATGTTACTAGACCATGACGAACCTACGAACTATGAAGAAGCGATGGTGAGCCCAGATTCCGCAAAATGGCTTGAGGCCATGAAATCTGAGATGAGATCCATGTATGAGAACAAAGTATGGACTTTGATTGACTTGCCCAATGATCGGCGAGCCATTGAGATTAAATGGATCTTCAAGAGGAAGACGGACGCTGATAGTAGTGTTACTATCTACAAAGCTAGAATTGTCGCAAAAGGTTTTCGACAAGTTTAAGGTGTTGACTACGATGAGAGTTTCTCACTCGTATCTATGCTTAAGTCTGTCCGAATCATGTTAGCAATTGCCGCATTTTATGAAATCTGGCAAATGGATAAACAAAACTGCATTCCTTAATGGATTTATTAAAGAAGAGTTGTATATGATGCAACCAGAAGGTTTTGTCAATCCTAAAGGTGCTAACAAAATATGCAAGCTCCAGCGATCCATCTATGGACTGGTGCAAGTATCTCGGAGTTGGAATATACGCTTTGATAAGTTGATCAAAGGATATAGTTTTATACAGACTTGCGGTGAAGCCTGTATTTACAAGAAAGTGAGTGGGAGCACTACAACATTTCTGATAAGTATATGTGAATGACATATTGTTGATCGGAAATAATGTAGAATTATTCTGCAAAGCATAAAGGAGTGTTTGAAAGGAGTTTTTCAAAGAAAGACCTCGGTGAAGCTGCTTACATATTGAGCATCAAGATCTATAGAGATAGATCAAGACGCTTGATAAGTTTTTTCAATGAGTACATACCTTAACAAGATTTTGAAGTGGTTCAAAATGGAACAGTCAAAGAAAGAGTTTCTTGCCTGTGTTACAAGGTGTGAAATTGAGTAAGACTCAAAGCCCGACCACGGCAGAAGATAGAAAAAGAATGAAAGTCATTCCCTATGCCTCGGCCATAGGTTCTATAAAGTATGCCATGCTGTGTACCAGATCTATTGTATACCCTACACTGATTTTGGCAAGGGAGTACAATAGTGATCTAGGAGTAGATCACTGGACAGCGGTCAAAATTATCCTTAGTGGAATAAGGATATGTTTCTCGATTATGGAAGTGACAAAAGGTTCGTCGTAAAGGGTTACGTCGATGCAAGTTTTGACACTAATCTAGATGACTCTAAGTCTCGGTCTAGATACATATTGAAAGTGGGAGCAATTAGCTAGAGTAGCTCCGTGCAGAGCATTGTAGACATAGAAATTTGCAAAATACTTACGGATCTGAATGTGACAGACCCGTTGACTAAAATTATCTCACAAGCAAAACATGATCACACCTTAGTACTCTTTGGGTGTTAATCACATAGCGATGTGAACTAGATTATTGACTCTAGTAAACCCTTTGGGTGTTGGTCACATGACGATGTGAACTATGGGTGTTAATCACATGGTGATGTGAACTATTGATGTTAAATCACATGGCGATGTGAACTAGATTATTGACTCTAGTGCAAGTGGGAGACTGAAGGAAATATGCCCTAGAGGCAATAATAAAGTTATTATTTATTTCCTTATATCATGATAAATGTTTATTATTCATGCTAGAATTGTATTAACCGGAAACATAATACATGTGTGAATACATAGACAAACAGAGTGTCACTAGTATGCCTCTACTTGACTAGCTCGTTGATCAAAGATGGTTATGTTTCCTAGCCATAGACATGAGTTGTCATTTGATTAACGGGATCACATCATTAGGAGAATGATGTGATTGACTTGACCCATTCCGTTAGCTTAGCACTCGATCGTTTAGTATGTTGCTATTGCTTTCTTCATGACTTATACATGTTCCTATGACTATGAGATTATGCAACTCCCGTTTACCGGAGGAACACTTTGTGTGCTACCAAACGTCACAACGTAACTGGGTGATTATAAAGGTGCTCTACAGGTGTCTCCGAAGGTACTTGTTGGGTTGGCGTATTTCGAGATTAGGATTTGTCACTCCGATTGTCGGAGAGGTATCTCTGGGCCCTCTCGGTAATGCACATCACTTAAGCCTTGCAAGCATTGCAACTAATGAGTTTGTTGCGAGATGATGTATTACGGAACGAGTAAAGAGACTTGCCGGTAACGAGATTGAACTAGGTATTAAGATACCGACGATCGAATCTCGGGCAAGTAACATACCGATGACAAAGGGAACAACGTATGTTGTTATGCGGTTTGACCGATAAAGATCTTCGTAGAATATGTGGGAGCCAATATGGGCATCCAGGTCCCGCTATTGGTTATTGACCGGAGACGTGTCTCGGTCATGTCTACATAGTTCTCGAACCCGTAGGGTCCGCACGCTTAACGTTACGATGACAGTTTTATTATGAGTTTATGAGTTTTGATGTACCGAAGGAGTTCGGAGTCCCGGATGAGATCGGGGACATGACGAGGAGTCTCGAAATGGTCGAGACGTAAAGATCGATATATTGGACGACTATATTCGGACATCGGAAAGGTTCCGAGTGATTCGGGTATTTTTCGGAGTACCGGAGAGTTACGGGAATTCGTATTGGGCCTTAATGGGCCATACGGGAAAGGAGAGAAAGGCCCCAAAGGGTGGCCGCACCCCTCCCCATGGACTAGTCCGAATTGGACTAGGGAGGGGGGCGCCCCCTTCCTTCCTTCTCCTTCTCCCTTCCCTTCTCCTACTCCAACAAGGAAAGGAGGAGTCCTACTCCCGGTGGGAGTAGGACTCCCCCCTTGGCGCGCCCTCCTCCTAGGCCGGCCGCCTCCCCCTTGCTCCTTTATATACGGGGGCAGGGGGCACCCCATAGACACAACAATTGATCTATTGATCTCTTAGCCGTGTGCGGTGCCCCCCTCCACCATATTACACCTCGATAATATCGTAGCGGTGCTTAGGCGAAGCCCTGCGTCGGTAGAGCATCATCATCGTCACCACGTCGTCGTGCTGACGAAACTCTCCCTCAACACTCGGCTGGATCAGAGTTCGAGGGACGTCATCGAGCTGAACGTGTGCTGAACTCGGAGGTGCCGTGCGTTCGGTACTTGATCGGTCGGATCGTGAAGACGTACGACTACATCAACCGCGTTGTGTTAACGCTTCCGCTTTCGGTCTACGAGGGTATGTGGACAACACTCTCCCCTCTCGTTGCTATGCATCACCATGATCTTGCGTGTGCGTAGGAAATTTTTGAAATTACTACGTTCCCCAACAGTGGTGACAATGGGATATCACGTGATCCACTTGATGTATGTTTTGGTGATCAACTTGCGGGTTCCGCCCATGAACCTATGCATAGGGGTTGGCACATGTTTTCGTCTTGACTCTCCGGTAGAAACTTTGAGGCACTCTTTGAAGTACTTTGTGTTGGTTTGAATAGATGAATCTGAGATTGTGTGATGCATATCGTATAAACATACCCACGGATACTTGAGGTGACATTGGAGTATCTAGGTGACATTAGGGTTTTGGTTGATTTGCGTCTTAAGGTGTTATTCTAGTACGAACTCTTGAATAGATCGATCTGAAAGAATAACTTTGAGGTGGTTTCGTACCCTACAATAATGTCTTCATTTGTTCTCCGCTATTAGTGACTTTGGAGTGACTCTTTGTTGCATGTTGAGGGATAGTTATATGATCCAGTTATGTTATTATTATTGAGAGAACTTGCACTAGTGAAAGTATGAACCATAGGCCTTGTTTCCTAGCATTGCAATACCGTTTACGCTCACTTTTATCATTAGTTACCTTGCTGTTTTTAGATTTTCAGATTACAAAAACCTATATCTACCATCCATATTGCACTTGTATCACCATCTCTTCGCCGAACTAGTGCACCTATACAATTTACCATTGTATTGGGTGTGTTGGGGACACAAGAGACTCTCTGTTATTTGGTTGCAGGGTTGCTTGAGAGAGACCATCTTCATCCTACGCCTCCCACGGATTGATAAACCTTAGGTCATCCACTTAAGGGAAATTTGCTACTGTCCTACAAACCTCTACACTTGGAGGCCCAACAACGTCTACAAGAAGAAGGTTGTATAGTAGACATTAGTGATCAAAGCATATGGATTTATACAGACTTTTGGAGAAGCCTGTATTTACAAGAAAGTGAGTGGGAGCTCTGTAGCATTTCTGATATTATATGTGGATGACATATTGTTGATTGGAAATGATATAGAATTTCTGGATAACATAAAGGGATACTTGAATAAGAGTTTTCCAATGAAAGACCTCGGTGAAGCTGCTTACATATTGGGCATCAAGATCTATTGTAACATCCCAAATTTCCCATTTGGAATGTTTTACAATTGTAGCTAAGCATCTATGCATATTGCTTGAATTGAGTGACATTTGTATTATTTCAGAGGCTTTTGAGTTTGTTGGAATTTGGATTCAAATTGGCAGTTGAATTTATTTCAAACAATGCCTGACAAATACTTGAGCAAAAGTATGAGAGGAGTAAACATGACACTCCAAAAATGTCAGAAGAAAAATATTGCCAAAAAGTTTGAATTTAAATTTGAAATTTATTTGGGATTTCCAGAAAATTGTTTTTTTTAGTTTGAGTTTTACCTCTGAAAAATGTCCACGTTGTAGGATTAATTCCCCTGAGAATTTTGATATATATATGTCCTATATAAAATAATATATATTTCTCTATATTTTTTTCTTTCTCTCTAATTCAAAAAAAAGGCCCCAGGCGCCAGCCAGGCCAACCGGCCCAGCCAGCGCCGAGCGCAGCCCACCAGCGGGCCAGGCGCAGGCCACCGACGCCCGAGCCGGCCTGCCCCAGCGGCCGATGCCCGAACCCCCTCGCCCTCGCTCGCCCGTTCGCTCCCCTCTCCCTCCCCCTCACTGACCCGCGGGGCCCGCCCTCTCTCTTTCCCCTCGCCCACGCTATGCCGCGCCAGAGCGCGTTCGCCGCCGCTGCCGCCTCCGAGTTCCACGGGATCGCGCTCCGAAGCCGCCCCCTCCTCCAAGTTGATGTCCTATAAATACCCTTGCCTCTCCTCTCTCGATCCCCCTAAAACCCTAAGCTCAACCCCGCCCGTAGCTCGCGCCCTCTCCGTTCGCATCTCGCCGCCGCCACCTCGGTTCACCGCCACTTTCGTCGCCGGTGAGCACCCCCTGCCCTTCCCTACTACTCCACCGGAACCGCCGCTTCCACGCGCACCCCCTGACACCATCTACCTGCCCAGGAGCCCCCGAAGCCGTCGCCCCTGACCTCGTTCGCTGCCCGCCGGAGCTGCAGAGCACCGGGCTCTGCACCGCCTCGTCCCCGCCGCTCCAGTCGCCCCCGAGCTCCACCGAGACCACCCTCGACCTCGCCACGCTCCGCCGCATCTCCCCGACGTCACCGCCGCCGCCCAGGACCACCGGAGCAGCCGCGCCGTCCACGCCCGAGCCGCCGTTGTCCGTCGCCGTCGTCGCCACACTGTAAGTCGCCGGAGCCGCCCTCCACCGTTCGATCTGCAATCTACGGAGTAGATTAGAAGTAGTGAAGGGTTAGGTTTATTTGTTTAGATCGGTTTTAGTTTCGGTTTATTTTATGTTGTGGTTTAGTTGGACCGGCCGACTGGTTTATTTCTGTTAGCCCGTGGACGCGTTGGATTATTAAACGCTTAGGCGCTGTTTACTTTTAGAACGCTCACTGTTTCGGCCCGTTAGCGCGTTAGTTTTATTTTCGTTTTATTTTCGTTTCTGTTTTAAAACAGAATAGTTCCAATCTTGAAAAATCTATATCTTTTAGGTTATTTATTATTTTTAGTTGATTCTTTTTTTGTTAGTTTGCAAAATTGTTGTAGTTTCTGTAGAAAATAGGTTTAGCCATGTTTAAATTATTAGAAATAGTTTTATATTAGATTTAGACAGATTAGTTTTTCTGCCATAAATTGAGTTAGGATTATTATTTTTTTAGTGATTATTTTTTTCTACTGCTTAGTTTTGACCATGCCTAGCAGTAGGAACTTGTTTTGGTATTTTAGATTTAATAAACAATTAATTTTAGGTCGAAATCAAGTTTTTCTTGTTTATTTAGCTAGCTACTGTTTTCCTACTGTTCTAGTTAGTAAATAATTTTATTTTTGTTATGTTATAGTTTATTTTAGATTAGTTTCTGTAGCTACAGAGGATGAACTTTTATTTATAGTAGAATAAAATTTGTTATTTTATTTTGTTTGCTAGCATTGTTTTAGGCATAATAGGAGTTCTATAATAGCTTTTGATGTGATTCTTTTTGCTCCTAGTTTGTATGATGTTTTTCCTTCTGTTAGTTAGCAAAACCAATGCTTAGGTTCTGTTAAGAAAGGTTTTAGTTGTGTAAAACTATTTCTTAGTTGTTGCTTGATATGATGAAAACCTTGATTTGTTTTCTCCGAGTTTTTCTTTGGTTTTGGTTTGAGTACGTGGGTGTTTTAGTTCAACTTGCTGTTATGTTATATTGTGCTATACTTATTTGTGCTATTGTTTGACTCGGTAGAATTTCCGGAGTGCGAAGCCTGCTATTACGAGTCGTTAGCTTTCGAAGACCGTCAGCCAGGCAAGTCATTTGATCATGTTTTTACAATACCTATGATTTTATTGCATTAGAGTTATACCTCCCCACCATGCATGCAGTAGGAGAATTTTGTTAAGTTATGTTCTTAAGTAGTATCATGAGGTAGGATGAACCCTTCTCCCTTGTTACCAATGCCCGGGACGATGTAGTTTATTTTGCTATGCTCGTAGACGGGGTTGGTTGAGTGATTCATAAGGGAGATGTGAGAGTCAAGATGATGACAACCCCATGACGTCAAGCTCAAGATGGACTTCAAAATTCACTACTGGGTGGAGGACGGTTGACGGGCACCCTGGAGAAACCAGCGGATGGCCGGGATGCATGGAGAAGCGCCATGACATCTTGCGGAAAGCTTCACCCAGCCACGAAGAGACGGATGGATACCCCATTGACCGGAAGCTTACCTGTGCAGCCGCAAGCCATTATGGGCTCTGGCTTGGTTGACCCTAGGCGTGACTCTGGCCGGACGGTGCTACGAGATGTAGAAGAACGGTAGGATTGGATGGGCACCGGCAGTGGCCCAGAGGAACTCTTCGGAAGACCCTGTTTCGTTCGTCCCGTCTTCAAACACCAGGCAGTGCGAAGACTTAAAAGGAGGGAACGTTTCTTGCGGGTAAAGTGCACAAACCTCTGCAGAGTAACAACCTAATCGATTAGCCGTGTCCCCGGTTACGGACAAATGAGCCTCTGGAATTGGAGATTTCGGATATCTCAACACTGAACTTAATAAATTAATTGAGGGGGTTATTTAATAATTGGGAACGAGACATTGGTTGGCGGAACCATCTCAATAACTACCAACAATTTTGTAGTAATTGCAAACAAGTCCTTGTTGTAGGGAAAAACCGGCTTTTTCGCAAAACAATGAAACTTAGAGCCCCACAGCCAAATTGCATATAGTATTAGTAGTTTTATTGTTGTTCTCTTTTCATGACTTGCCAGCATATTCAAAATGCTGACCTACACGGCTGCAACGTCTTATGTTGCAGAGGAGTTTTCCGACCAGAAGTGAGGCTACGATCCACGCTTGGCGATGGCCCTTTGGAGTCGGATGGACTCGCTATTCGTCTACGCTTCCGCAGCTTTATTTAGTTTATTTCTCATGAGTTGGCCTTCGGCCGAATTTATTATGATGTAATAAAGACTCGATATGAGAATCGTGTAATAAATTCAGGTGTGATTGAACTTTGAATCTTTGCATCAATGTACTGTGTGTGCCAGCATGATCTTGGGATGGTACAGCTACACAGAGACTTGACCGATTTCAGGTCGGGTCGTTACATCTATAGAGATAGATCAAGACGCTTGATAGGACTTTCACAAAGCACATACCTTGACAAAGTTTTGAAAAAGTTCAAAATGGATCAAGCAAAGAAAGGGTTCTTGCCTGTGTTACAAGGTGTGAAATTGAGTCAGACTTAATGACCGACCACTGTAGAAGATAGAGAGAAAATGAAAGATGTTCCCTATGCTTCAGCCATAGGCTCTATCATGTATGCAATGCTGTGTACCATACCTGATGTGTGCCTTGCTATTAGCTTAGCAGGGAGGTACCAAAGTAATCCAGGAGTGGATCACTGGACAGCGGTCAAGAACATCCTGAAATACCTGAAAAGGACTAAGGATATGTTTCTCGTTTATGGAGGTGACAAGGAGCTAGTCGTAAATGGTTACGTTGATGCAAGCTTTGACACTGATCCGGACGATTCTAAATCGCAAACCGGATACGTGTTTACATTGAACGGTGGAGCTGTTAGTTGGTGTTGTTCTAAACAAAGCGTCGTGGCGGGATCTACGTGTGAAGCGGAGTACATAGCTGCTTCGGAAGCAGCAAATGAAGGCGTCTGGATGAAGGAGTTCATATCCGATCTAGGTGTCATACCTGGTGCATCGGGACCGATGAAAATCTTTTGTGACAATACTGGTGCAATTGCCTTGGCAAAGGAATCTAGATTTCATAAGAGAACCAAGCACATCAAGAGACGCTTCAATTCCATCCGGGCTCAAGTCCAGTTGGGAGACATAGAGATTTGCAAGATACATACGAATCTGAATGTTGCAGACCCGTTGACTAAGCCTCTTCCAGGAGCAAAACATGATCAGCGCCAAAACTCCATGGGTGTTAGAATCATTACTGTGTAATCTAGATTATTGACTCTAGTGCAAGTGGGAGACTGAAGGAAATATGCCCTAGAGGCAATAATAAAGTTATTATTTATTTCCTCATATCATGATAAATGTTTATTATTCATACTAGAATTGTATTAACCGGGAAACATAATACATGTGTGAATACATAGACAAATATAGTGTCACTAGTATGCCTCTACTTGACTAGCTCGTTAATCAAATATGGTTGAGTTTCCTAAACCATAGACATGAGTTGTCATTTGATTAATGGGATCACATCATTAGTAGAATGATGTGATTGACTTGACCCATTCTGTTAGCTTAGCACATGATCGTTTAGTTTACTGCTATTGCTTTCTTCATGACTTATACATGTTCCTAGACTATGAGATTATGCAACTCCCGATTACCGGAGGAACACTTTGTGTGCTACCAAACATCACAACGTAACTGGGTGATTATAAAGGTGCTCTACAGGTGTCTCCGATGGTACTTGTTGAGTTGGCATAGATCAAGATTAGGATTTGTCACTCCGATTGTCGGAGAGGTATCTCTGGGCCCTCTCGGTAATGCACATCACAATAAGCCTTGCAAGCAATGTGACTAATGAGTTAGTTGCGGGATGATGCATTACGTAACGAGTAAAGAGACTTGCCGGTAACGAGATTGAGCTAGGTATTGAGATACCGACGATCGAATCTCGGGCAAGTAACATACCGATGACAAAGGGAACAACGTATGTTGTTATGCGGTTTGACCGATAAAGATCTTCGTAGAATATGTGGGAGCCAATATGAGCATCCAGGTTCCGCTATTGGTTATTGGCCGGAGACGTGTCTCGGTCATGTCTACATAGTTCTCGAACCCGTAGGGTCCGCACGCTTAAAGTTTGGTGACGATCGGTATTATGAGTTTTTGTGTTTTCATGTACCAAAGGTAGTTCAGAGTCCCGGATATGATCACGGACATGACGAGGAGTCTCGAAATGGTCGAGATGTAAAGATCGATATATTGGACGACTATATTCGGACACCGGAAGTGTTCCGGGTGGTTTCGGAGAAAACCTGAGTGTGCTACCTCTTGAGCACTGCATTGGTTTTCCCTTGAAGAGGAAAGGGTGATGCAGCAAAGTAGCGTAAGTATTTCCCTCGGTTTTTGAGAACCAAAGTATCAATCCAGTAGGAGGCTACACACGAGTCCCTCGCACCTACACAAACAAATAAATCCTCGCAACCAACGCGATAAGGGGTTGTCAATCCCTACACGGTCACCTACGAGAGTGAGATCTGATAGATATGATAAGATAATATTTTTGGTATTTTTGTGATAAAGATGCAAAGTAAAATAAAAGGCAACAGAAATAGCTAAGTGTTGGAAGATTAATATGATGGAAAATAGACCCGGGGGCCATAGGTTTTCACTAGTGGCTTCTCTTGAGAGCATAAGTATTTACGGTGGGTGAACAAATTACTGTTGAGCAATTGACAGAATTGAGCATAGTTATGAGGATATCTAGGCATGATCATGTATATAGGCATCACGTCCGAAACAAGTAGACCGACTCCTGCCTGCATCTACTACTATTACTCCACACATCGACCGCTATCCAGCATGCATCTAGAGTATTAAGTTCATAAGAACAGAGTAACGCTTTAAGCAAGATGACATGATGTAGAGGGATAAACTCATGCAATATGATATAAACCCCATCTTGTTATCCTCGATGGCAACAATACAATACGTGCCTTGCTGCCCCTACTGTCACTGGGAAAGGACACCGCAAGATTGAACCCAAAGCTAAGCACTTCTCCCATTGCAAGAAAGATCAATCTAGTAGGCCAAACCAAACTGATAATTCGAAGAGACTTGCAAAGATAACCAATCATACATAAAAGAATTCAGAAGATTCAAATATTGTTCATAGATAAACTTGATCATAAACCCACAATTCATCGGTCTCAACAAACACACCGCAAAAGAAGATTACATCGAATAGATCTCCACAAGAGAGGGGGAGAACATTGTATTGAGATCCAAAAAGAGAGAGGAAGCCATCTAGCTAATAACTATGGACCCGAAGGTCTGAGGTAAACTACTCACACTTCATCGGAGAGGCTATGGTGTTGATGTAGAAGCCCTCCGTGATCGATGCCCCCTCCGGCGGAGCTCCGGAACAGGCCCCAAGATGGGATCTCACGGGTACAGAAGGTTGCGGCGGTGGAATTAGGTTTTTGGCTCCGTATCTGATCGTTTGGGGGTACGTAGGTATATATAGGAGGAAGGAGTATGTCGATGGAGCAACGTGGGGCCCACGAGGGTGGAGGGCGTGCCCGGGGGGTAGGCGCGCCCCCTACCTCGTGGCTTCCTGGTAGCTTTCTTGACGTAGGGTCCAAGTCCTCTGGATCATGTTCGTTCCGAAAATCACGTTTCCGAAGGTTTCATTCCGTTTGGACTCCGTTTGATATTATTTTTCTGCGAAACTCTGAAATAGGCAAAAAACAGCAATTCTGGGCTGGGCCTCCGGTTAATAGGTTAGTCCCAAAAATAATATAAAAGTGTATAATAAAGCCCAATAATGTCCAAAACAGAAGATAATATAGCATGGAGCAATCAAAAATTATAGATACGTTGGAGACGTATCAAGCATCCCCAAGCTTAATTCCTGCTCGTCCTCGAGTAGGTAAATGATAAAAACAGAATTTTTGATGTGGAATGCTACTTGGCATAATTTCAATGTAATTCTTCTTAATTGTGGTATGAATATTCAGATCCGAAAGATTCAAGATAAAAGTTCAATATTGACATAAAAATAATAATACTTCAAGCATACTAACTAAGCAATTATGTCCTCTCAAAATAACATGGCCAAAGAAAGTTCATCCCTACAAAATCATATAGTTTAGTCATGCTCCATTTTCGTCACACAAGAATGCTCTCATCATGCACAACCCCGATGACAAGCCAAGCAATTGTTTCATACTTTAGTAATCTCAAACTTTTTCAACCTTCACGCAATACATGAGCGTGAGCCATGAATATAGCACTATGGGTGGAATAGAATATGATGATGGGGGTTATGTGGAGAAGACAAAAAAGGAGAAAGTCTCACATCAACGAGGCTAATCAATGAGCTATGGAGATGCCCATCGATTGATGTTAATGCAAGGAGTAGGGATTGCCATGCAACGGATGCACTAGAGCTATAAATATATGAAAGCTCAACAAAAGAAACTAAGTGGGTGTGCATCCAACTTTCTTGCTCCCGAAGACCTAGGGCACTTGAGGAGGCCCATTGTTGGAATATACAAGCCAAGTTCTATAATGAAAAATTCCCACTAGTATATGAAAGTGACAAAACAAGAGACTCTCTATCATGAAGATTATGGTGCTACTTTGAAGCACAAGTGTGGTAAAAGGATAGTAACATTGTTCCTTCTCTCTTTTTCTCTCATTTTTTATTCCTCACTTGGGACAATGCTCTAGAAAATGATGATCATCACACTTCTATTTATTTACAACTCAATGATTACAACTCAATACTAGAACAAAGTATGACTCTATATGAATGCCTCCGGCGGTGTACCGGGATAGGCAATGAACCAAGAGTGACATGTATGAAATAATTATGAACGGTGGCTTTGCCAGAAATACTATGTCAACTACATGATCATGCAAAGCAATATGACAATGATGAACGTGTCATGATAAACGGAACGGTGGAAAGTTGCATGGCAATATATCTCGGAATGGCTATGGAAATGCCATAATAGGTAGGTATGGTGGCTGTTTTGAGGAAGATATAAGGAGGTTTATGTGTGAAAGAGTGTATCATATCACGGGGTTTGGATGCACCGGCGAAGTTTGCACCAACTCTCAGTGTGAGAAAGGGCATTGCATGGTACCGAAGAGGCTAGCAATAATGGAAAGGTGAGAGTGTGTATAATCCATGGACTCAACATTAGTCATAAAGAACTCACATACTTATTGCAAAAATCTACAAGTCATCAAAAACCAAGCACTACGCGCATGCTCCTAGGGAGATAGATTGGTAGGAAAAGACCATCGCTCGTCCCCGACCGCCACTCATAAGGAGGACAATCAAAGAACACCTCATGTTTTAAATTTGTTACATAACGTTTACCATACATGCATGCTACGGGACTTGCAAACTTCAACACAAGTATTTCTCAAATTCACAACTACTCAACTAGCACAACTTTGATATCACTACCTCCATGTCTCAAAACAATCATCAAGCATCAAACTTCTCTTAGTATTCAACACACTCATAAGAAAGTTTTTACTAATCTTGAATTCCTAGCATATTAGGATTATTTAAGCAAATTACCATGCTATTTAAGACTCTCAAAATAATCTAAGTGAAGCATGAGAGATCAATAGTTTCTATAAAACAAATCCACCACCGTGCTCTAAAAGATATAAGTGAAGTACTAGAGCAAAAACTATATAACTCAAAAGATATAAGTGAAGCACATAGAGTATTCTAATAATTTCCAAATCATGTGTGTCTCTCTCAAAAGGTGTGTACAGCAAAGATGATTGTGGTAAAATAAAAAGCAAGACTCAAATCATACAAGACGCTCCAAGCAAAACACATATCATGTGGTGAATAAAAATATAGCTCCAAGTAAAGTTACCGATGGAAGTAGACGAAAGAGGGGATGCCTTCCGGGGCATCCCCAAGCTTTGGCTTTTAGGTGTCCTTAGATTATATTGGGGGTGCCATGGGCATCCCCAAGCTTAGGCTCTTGCCACTCCTTGTTCCATAATCCATCAAATCTTTCACCCAAAACTTGAAAACTTCACAACACAAAACTCAGCAGAAAATCTCGTGAGCTCCGTTAGCGAAAGAAAACAAAAGACCACTTCAAGTACTGTAATGAACTCATTCTTTATTTATATTGGTGTTAAACCTACTGTATTCCAACTTCTCTATGGTTTATAAACTCTTTTACTAGCCATAGATTCATCAAAATAAGCAAACAACACACGAAAAACAGAATCTGTGAAAAACAGAACAGTCTGTAGTAATCTGTAACTAACGCAAACTTCTGGAACTCCAAAAAATCAGCCAAAATAGGACGACCTAGACAATTTGTTTATTGATCAGAAGCAATTGGAATCAATATTTTATCACATTCTGGTGATTTTTAACAATTATTTTCGTGAACAGAATGTTTCTGCAATTTTCTGCAAGATCAAATAACTATCATCCAAGAAGATCCTATAGGTTTAACTTGGCACAAACACTAATTAAAACATAAAAACACATCTAACCAGAGGCTAGAACAAATATTTATTCCTAAACAGAAGCAAAAAGCAAAAAACTAAAAATAAAATTGGGTTGCCTCCCAACAAGCGCTATCGTTTAACGCCCCTAGCTAGGCATAAAAGCAAGGATAGATCTAGGTATTGCCATCTTTGGTAGGCAATCCATAAGTGGCTCTCATAATAGATTCATATGGTAATTTTATTTTCTTCCTAGGGAAGTGTTCCATGCCTTTCTTTAATGGAAATTGGAATCTAATATTCCCTTCCTTCATATCAATAATTGCACCAATCGTTCTAAGGAAAGGTCTACCAAGAATAATAGGACATGAAGGATTGCAATCTATATCAAGAACAATAAAATCTACGGGCACATAGTTCCTATTTGCAACAATAAGAAAATCATTAATTCTTCCCATAGGTTTCTTAATAGTGGAATCCGCAAGGTGCAAGTTTAAAGAGCAATCATCAAAATCACGGAAACCTAGCAAATCACACAAAGTTTTTGGAATCGTGGAAACACTAGCACCCAAATCACACAAAGCATAGCATTCATGATCTTTAATTTTAATTTTAATAGTAGGTTCCCACTCATCATAAAGTTTTCTAGGGATAGAAACTTCCAACTCAAGTTTTTCTTCATAAGATTGCATCAAAGCATCAACGATATGTTTGGTAAAAGCTTTATTTTGACTATAAGCATGAGGAGAATTTAGCACGGATTGCAACAAGGAAATACAATCTATCAAAGAGCAATTATCATAATTAAATTCCTTGAAATCCAAAATAGTGGGTTCATTAATATCTAAGTTTTGATCTCTTCAATCCCACTTTTACCAATTTTAGCATCAAGATCTAAAAACTCCGAATTTTTGGAACGCCTTCTAGGTAAAGGTGGATCATATTCAGTCCCATCATTATCAAGATTCATATTGCAAAACAAAGATTTAATAGGGGACACATCAATAACTTTTAGATCTTCATCTTTATTTTCATAGAAATTTGAAGAACACGCTTTCATAAAGCAATCTTTCTTAGCACGCATCCTAGCGGTTCTTTCTTTGCACTCATCAATGGAAATTCTCATGGCTTTGAGAGACTCATTGATATCATGCTTAGGAGGAATAGATCTAAGTTTTAAAGAATCAACATCAAGAGAAATTCTATCAACGTTCCTAGCCAATTCATCAACTTTAAGCAATTTCTCTTCAAGCAAAGCATTGAAATTCTTTTGCGAATTCATAAATTCCTTAACACTAGTCTCAAATTCAGAGGGCATCTTATTAAAATTTCCATAAGAATTGTTGTAGGAATTACCATAATTATTAGAGGAATTACTAGGATAAGGCCTAGGATTAAAGTTTCCTCTATACGCGTTGTTACCAAAATTATTCCTACCAACAAAATTCACATCCATAGATTCATTATTATTCTCAATCAAAGTAGACAAAGGCATATCATTAGGATCAGAAGAAACACTCTTAGTAGCAAATAATTTCATAAGTTCATCCATCTTTCCACTCAAAACATTAATTTCTTCTATCGCATGCACTTTTTTATTAGTAGATCTTTCAGTGTGCCATTGAGAATAATTAACCATAATATTATCTAGGAGTTTAGTAGCTTCTCCTAAAGTGATTTCCATAAAAGTGCCTCCCGCGGCCGAATCTAAAAGATTTCTAGAAGCAAAATTCAATCCGGCATAAAATTTTTGTATAATCATCCACAAATTCAAACCATGCGTGGGGCAATTACGTATCATTAATTTCATCCTCTCCCAAGCTTGTGCAACATGTTCATGATCAAGTTGCTTAAAATTCATAATATCGTTTCTAAGAGAGATAATCTTAGCGGGAGGAAAATACTTAGAGATAAAAGCATCTTTGCACTTATTCCAAGAATCAATACTATTTTTAGGCAAAGACGAAAACCAAGCTTTAGCACGATCTCTAAGCGAAAAAGCAAATAGCTTCAATTTAACAATATCATTGTCAACATCTTTCTTCTTTTGCATATCACACAAATCAACGAAGCTATTTAGATGAGTAGCGGCATCTTCACTAGGAAGGCCGGCGAATTGATCTTTCATGACAAGATTCAATAAAGCAGCATTGATTTCACAAGATTCAGTATCAGTAAGAGGAGCAATCGGAGTGCTAAGGAAATCATTATTGTTGGTATTGGTAAAGTCACATAATTTGGTATTATCTTGAGCCATCGTGACAAACAAGCAATCCAACACACGAGCAAACAAGAAACAAGCGAAAAAGAGGTGAACGGAAAAGAGAGGGCGAATAAAACGGCTAGGGTGAAGTGGGGGAGAGGAAAATGAGAGGCAAATGGCAAATAATGTAATGCGGGAGATAAGGGTTTGTGATGGGTACTTGGTATGTTGACTTTTGCGTAGACCTCCCCGACAACGGCGCCAGAAATCCTTCTTGCTACCTCTTGAGCACTGCATTGGTTTTCCCTTGAAGAGGAAAGGGTGATGCAACAAAGTAGCGTAAGTATTTCCCTCAGTTTTTGAGAACCAAGGTATCAATCCAGTAGGAGGCTACAAACGAGTCCCTCGCACCTACACAAACAAATAAATCCTCGCAACCAACGCGATAAGGGGTTGTCAATCCCTACACGGTCACTTACGAGAGTGAGATCTGATAGATATGATAAGATAATATTTTTGGTATTTTTGTGATAAAGATGCAAAGTAAAAATAAAAGGCAACAGAAATAGCTAAGTGTTGGAAGATTAATATGATGGAAAATAGACCCGGGGGCCATAGGTTTCACTAGTGGCTTCTCTCGAGAGCATAAGTATTTACGGTGGGTGAACAAATTACTGTTGAGCAATTGACAGAATTGAGCATAGTTATGAGAATATCTAGGCATGATCATGTATATAGGCATCACGTCCGAGACAAGTAGACCGACTCCTGCCTGCATCTACTACTATTACTCCACACATCGACCGCTATCCAGCATGCATCTAGAGTATTAAGTTCATAAGAACAGAGTAACGCTTTAAGCAAGATGACATGATGTAGAGGGATAAACTCATGCAATATGATATAAAACCCCATCTTGTTATCCTCGATGGCAACAATACAATACGTGCCTTGCTGCCCCTACTGTCACTGGGAAAGGACACCGCAAGATTGAACCCAAAGCTAAGCACTTCTCCCATTGCAAGAAAGATCAATCTAGTAGGCCAAACCAAACTGATAATTCGAAGAGACTTGCAAAGATAACCAATCATACATAAAAGAATTCAGAAGATTCAAATATTGTTCATAGATAAACTTGATCATAAACCCACAATTCATCGGTCTCAACAAACACACCGCAAAAGAAGATTACATCGAATAGATCTCCACAAGAGAGGGGGAGAACATTGTATTGAGATCCAAAAAGAGAGAGGAAGCCATCTAGCTAATAACTATGGACCCGAAGGTCTGAGGTAAACTACTCACACTTCATCGGAGAGGCTATGGTGTTGATGTAGAAGCCCTCCGTGATCGATGCCCCCTCCGGCGGAGCTCCGGAACAGGCCCCAAGATGGGAT
This sequence comes from Triticum aestivum, assembly GCF_018294505.1. NCBI lineage: Eukaryota > Viridiplantae > Streptophyta > Magnoliopsida > Poales > Poaceae > Triticum > Triticum aestivum. Next base: position 168,857,713 of record NC_057811.1, on the reverse strand, counting down.
CTCACGGGTACAGAAGGTTGCGGCGGTGGAATTAGGTTTTTGGCTCCGTATCTGATCGTTTGGGGGTACGTAGGTATATATAGGAGGAAGGAGTACGTCGGTGGAGCAACATGGGGCCCACGAGGGTGGAGGGCGCGCCCAGGGGGGTAGGCGCGCCCCCTACCTCGTGGCTTCCTGGTAGCTTTCTTGACGTAGGGTCCAAGTCCTCTGGATCATGTTCGTTCCGAAAATCACGTTCCCGAAGGTTTCATTCCGTTTGGACTCCGTTTGATATTCTTTTTCTGCGAAACTCTGAAATAGGCAAAAAACAACAATTCTGGGCTGGGCCTCCTGTTAATAGGTTAGTCCCAAAAATAATATAAAAGTGTATAATAAAGCCCAATAATGTCCAAAACAGAAGATAATATAGCATGGAGCAATAAAAAATTATAGATACGTTGGAGACGTATCAGAGTGCCGGAGGGTTACCGGAACCCCTCAGGAGAAATAGTGGACCTCATGGGCCTTAGTGGAGAGAGAGAGGGCTGGCCTAGGGCTGGCCGCGCGCCCCTTCCCCTCTGGTCCGAATTGGACTAGGAGAGGGGGGCGGCGCCCCCCTTTCCTTCTCCGTCTCCCCCTTCCTTTCCCCCTCCTTGTAGGAGTAGGAAAGAGGGGAGTCCTACTCCTACTAGGAGGAGGACTCCTCCTCCTGGCGCGCCCTACAGGGGCCGGCCGGCCTCCCCCCTTGCTCCTTTATGTACGGGGGCAGGGGGGCACCTCTAGAGACACAAGTTGATCTGTTGATCTCTCCCAGCCGTGTGCGGTGCCCCCCTCCACCATAATCCACCTCGATCATATCGTAGTGGTGCTTAGGCGAAGCCCTGCGTCGATAGCATCATCATCACCGTCATCATGTCGTCGTGCTGACGAAACTCTCCGGCGAAGCTTTGCTGGATCGGAGCTCGCGGGACGTCATCGAGCTGAGCGTGTGCTGAACTCGGAGGTGCAGTGCGTTCAGTACTTGGATCGGTCGGATCGTGAAGACGTACGACTACATCAACCGCGTTGTGCTAACGCTTTCGCTTTCTGTCTACGAGGGTACGTGGACACACTCTCCCCTCTCGTTGCTATGCATCACCATGATCCTGTGTGTGCGTAGGAATTCTTTTGAAATTACTACGTTCCCCAACAATAATATCTTGCCATTTATGTATATTGCTTCCCTTTTATTCATGTACTACTTCTCTAAATGTAAGCCACTTCTTTTCTATTGTGGGCATTATCTTCCGATGTTAATGGACTAAAAGTCTAAAGACTTTCCTTCTGCAAAATGATGATATTAGAGCTATGCGTCTTATAATCCCTACTGTATATGACAATGTGATATTCAGTTATATTATGTTCGAAGGATGGCATTTTTCCTTCCATTTTTTTGATGAATCACGTGGTAAATTATGATGTACAATGACCGCTCTTGCAAAAAATTGAAACTCAGAGAGGGGTTCTACAACAAGCAAGGTTTTAGGATCTTCTACATGAACTCTTCTTCAGTCCAGTCCTAGCACAAACTGATCAGAGAAACAAAGAAGCAGAAACGCATGGGTCCCCTTCTTGCACACAACAGTTGTCTTTGTGCAAGTCATGAACCTTTTGTCCATCACTGGATTTGAACATGTTAATTCTGAGCTTCTGTTCGGAGTTTATATTCTAGCTTTCATGCGAAGTAGTTACATTTATCGCATGGAAGACGATGCCCATAGAGTGGAAGGTGGGGAGATTCAGACTTTGGAGGATGTAAATATGCTCAAAGTTTTTCATTTAAACATGTTGAAATCCTCCATGTAGCTGTGATTGTCGACACACTGCCCCTCTCTCCGGACACAGATGATCAGTTCTAGGGCTAATTTATTTGTCTGTTGTATGACTTGCCACAATTGTTTTTTAATCTGCCTATATTTCTCGACTCTGGCATTTTGTGCTTCTTCACAAGTTCCAAGTTGTTATTTGGCGATTAATTTAATTTGATCTTCAACTTTGGGTTCTTGGCACTCGCACATGCAGGTTATGACTATGTCGTAGGTGACAAAGGCGACCAACAAGGAGAAGAGTTCATGAAGAGTTCTTGCTATCAACTAGGTTGGATGCCCCCAGGAAGAACACCGTGAGTCAACTTTGATGACTGATATGTTCATTTCCTCTAGCTACACAATATGAGATATTGCTTCTTAATTAACGCTTACTGCTATGTAGTAAGATGACATATGGTATTTTGTTTCTCGAGTTGGCACTCAGTAGTAAAAGTGGTTTATACTTAAAGTAGTTGAGCAAAAAACTGGCATATCATGGCTGCTAATGTGAGCAAGTGGACAGACTCTATTCCCCCCTTCTAATCTTTGTTTTCTAGCCTTGTTTGGCTACAAAAGGCTAGACTCCGGTATATATTCATTGGTGCAGAAACTATAAGCTCATTGATATATCTGGGTTAAGAGCTTTGTCTAGAATTTAAGAACATCGCTTTGGACATTTTATTATTTTGTAGCATTCTTTAGGGTGTTGACTTAATTTCTTTTCACACTGTAAAATATTAATTATATGTTGTACAATAGTAGTAGTATGGATACCTTTTACTCAAGTTTATTAAAGTCAAAAGATTAGCAGGAAAGGAGAGCATAGTTCAGGGTATGTTCAGCTCCATCCATCAAGGGAAAGATATACGAGGCAAAGGGTTACGTGTTCTGCTAGATGACATAGTACAAGATTCAACAGCGACGACATGATCTCGAACATGCCACTGGTACCACCTATACTAAACTTGATTTGTTCTCTCAATATGGAGTGTTAATCTTCTCCTCTGCACGGTACAATGTTCCCTTGGCTCGAAGGATATAGGCATGGCGCACAAGTTTGGTTGGAGGAGGGGGAGGAAATAAGAATGATTTAATAACAGTAAGAAAAGGGTGATAATGCTGCTTGATATGTATGGGGATTCTGAAGATATATATGTTTGATACTTTCCCCGCATGATAGAGATTTGTTGGGGTTTTGAAGTTCTCTATAAAAGAACTATGTGAGGTTCTGTTGTTGTATCATTTAACCCCTAAAATATTTAGACCCCCATTGCAATGCACAGGCAATCAGGTCAAATGTGCCTCCGTGATAGAATCAAGTAGGAAGTAGAAAGGGATCAGCGCCAGCCCCAGCAACAAATACTACGACAATGGTGACGGCAGTGTGTCTCGGCGAGCGTGAGCAATGACCAAGACGCTGCCCAGGTTACACGTCGAGGACTTCCTCATGGACGTTGCTGCCACCTTGGCTGCTATTGTTGTCCCCTCAAATAAGCTGTATCATGTTAGTTCCATGGCACTGCAAATACTGCCAGTTCTACTGGGTAAGCAAATGCAACTTCCAAGCAGGGGGAAACATGTACACAAGTGTCGTACAAACAGAAATCATCTACTCTGTGTTTTAATTCTCTGAATTACAAGCATCGGAGCAAGTGTATGTAAAATCTTTTGACTCCCGAGTTGTTGGCGGTGACGGTGAGAGTAGATTGTGTAGATTACTTTTTCTGGGCTACTGGAATATATGAACAGGCACCAAGCTTGAAATCAACTAGGGATGCACCAACAATATGTCGTGAATCAGAAGGTTCCGTTGATCTTAGCCGTTTCTTACGGACACATCAGAACTTCAGGTTTTAACTTTATTATAGTTTGTATTAATTCTTTCTCTGAAAGGGATGGGTAGAAATTGATATAATACATTTTGACTACACTTCACTGTAGTTTTATCGACATTTTATCATTTATAGGAGTTTTTTACCTCTTTTTTATTGACAATTAAAATGTGGGTATTATATGCATTGTCGACTTTCCTGAACATTGTTTAAATGACCGTTCGGTTACTGATCAATGTCTACATCTTTATAATTAATGACCTTTATATTGCCATTGGTTTTCAGGTTGGAACAATTTTTATGGTGATAGTTTACAACTTCTTGTGGGGTTCATGTCTCCCTCATGAAGCATTACCAACTTGTTCCCCATCAGGTATGCAAAGCAAAAACTAATTTGTGGGTCCTGTATATCCAAAGGACCCTCACCACCACCATTATTGCAGCTATGACCATTCTCCAGCAGCAGGGGCACCACGGTGGGAAGGGATATATATCCAACGGACATGGGCAGACGGTCAAGGTATCCGAGCACTTGGTGTCTACTCCATCCAGAAGGTTGTCCTTGAATAATTAATAAAATGACTGCATGCATCGTCGAGATGCAGAGGCCGAGGGTAATCCTCCTTTTCTAAAAAAATAATAATCCAGAAGGTTGTCCTACCCGTAAAAACCTCTGTGGGAAGACTCCATTCTGGTCGGCACCACCACTCCATCTGTGCAACCACTTGGGAGCAGCACATGTTAGCCATTGTTCCTCATCTATTTTAGATATGGTAGGGCGCACTTCTTATTGTCGAATGTGGATATGCTAATTTTCCATGCATTGAGTTTTCGTTAGAGCTATGTATTTACTTCATAGGCTGATAAGAGCAACTTAAATTAACAAGTCGACAACCTTTGAATGTGTAGACCAGAATGAGGAAATTGTTGCCCTGAGCTAACAAATCACTATATCCAGCATGCACTTATACGATTTCCTACTACACACTTCATGTTTTGTTTATGTGTCCATGATACTATTTTTTCCTTTTCTCTTTCCGTCTACTTTTTTCATTGACCCACAATTAGGTAATAAAACTTGCGTGAATATAGATGCTAAAATCTCATCACTCATCAGTACACTGATGCTGCTGGCAGCTTAACAACCTTCTGTTCACTCATGGGACTTCTAGGATCAATGATGTATGCTTAAACATTAAACTGTGAGTGCCTACTGGCAAGGCAACCAAGATATTAGGCCTCTACATATTGTCTTGATACTTTTGACTAGATGTCCTTTATAGTTTGATCATATGGATTTGTTTTGTGTGGCTAAAGCGTCTTGTTTTGTAACTGAAAAGATGATGAAGCTTCTGTTGAGGGCAGAACCAAGATGCAGAGAAGAAGAGGTTGTAAAAGAAGAAGAAGAAGTCACATAAGAAATTCTGTATTATTTTAAGGCTCTTGTACTGTGTTTTTATCCTGAATTCTTGAAGAGGATCATGTACTATGTATATTATTCTATTAACAATTTATGCCCATTATTTTGAATCTTTTTACTGCTGATCAGAATGAATTTCATTTCACTTAGCTGTTTTTCTTAAATAGTTATATTTCATTTAACTTAGCAGTTTTTTAAATAATTGTAGGTATTTCGTACTCCCTCCGTCCGAAATTACTTGTAGCATAAATGGATGAAAATGGATGTATCTAGAATTGAAATACATCTAGATACAATCATTTCCCTGACAAGTATTTACGAACAGAGGGAATAGAAAAATCGGTATCATAAGTGAATGTTCTTAGTGCAATCCCACCACCCACGTCATCCATAATGATCAACACAATAGAATGGAAGAAGTTATTCACGTCTTTGCGTTAGTTTGATTTTTTAATCTACACCGCAATTGTTTTCCATTATGTTTGTTGCAGTCATATATTAAAGAGTTACCTTTTTTGTCTGAAATCATGTTGCAAGCGACACATATTATTTCTGGCGCGTCTATAGCGTGTGACTAATAACATGTCCTATCTATTATCAACGTGCAATTAATTTCATCTTCAATATTAATATGCATTATGCATTTACTAAGTCGACAACGTTAGATTCAAGACAAGATCTAACGTTCAACATGAAGAAACACGAGATCTAAAGTTTAGCGTGAAGAAACACGAGATCTAATATTCAGTGTGAAGCCAAATATTCTGATGGTGGCAACACTGTTTGGTAGCTGGCCTGGGTAGAGAACAACATCTCATCGTGCAACTTGGTAAGTAAGGTATCTGGTCCACTTTTCTCATGATTTATGGTTTCTAATAGCTACGACTTGTAGATTTATCTTCCAATTGCATTCATCGACCCATACATCTTATACGCCATCGACAAACATGCACGTCGTGTATACATTCTGGACACTTCATACATCACAGTTGGCAGAGATTAAAACTTTGAGACAATTAGAGAAATTGCAAAAAATTGGAAGGGAATTCAACGACGCACTCGAAATAGCGCAATCCGGCTGGAATTCTGATATCTAGATGGCAACGTATATTTTCGGCTGGTATTCCAACAAGCACGGACTGGTAAATTTATATATTACATTATCATAACTTTCAAGGTACAAGCATATATTTTTGTTATCACTATATTCAAGATAATACTAATATATTCAATTGCAGGGATGTGTCTAGCTATTTTATTTTTGATTTTATGCTCTCGTGGAACGATAAAGATTTGGTTAGTCCGGTTTGCACGATTAGTATTCTCCGTTGCACATATTTGGACTTCCATGTGAAATATTCATGCTAACTACATATATTGCTTCTGCAAGATGGTTATAAGTTGAGGAAGAAGTTTTTATTATACTTGCTCAAATATCATAGGAATGAAGCTAAATATATCATTTCTGATATTGTGCGAGAACATCTTAAGTGCATCAAGTAGATATTAATTTTTTACAGATTATTAATTTGTTGGATCACTGCTCTCTATGTACTTATTTTTTTATCAACTTCATTTCAAGTCAAGTGGATTTGAATTATTACCCAATTGTTACTGGATATTTTTTTTCTATACATGTGAAATTTAACAGGCATTATGTTTATATATAACTCTAGCTAAAATATTTCAAATGCCCGTGGCAACGCACATGCATTCTACTAGTATAAATAGAACAATAATTATTCTCTGATTTAAATGAATAACCATCTCGCATCAAACAAGATCCAGATATAATGTTCATGCTCAACACTGGCACCAAATAACAATTATTCATGTCTAAAACTAATCCCGAAGGTAGATGTAGAGGTAGCGTTCCGACGACGATCACATCGACCTTCGAACCATTTCCGACGCGCATCGTCACCTCGTCCTTAGCCAACATTCGTTTAATCCGTAGCCCCTGTTTCGAGTTGCAAATATGAGCAACAGAACCAGTATCAAATACCCAGGCGCTACTACGAGCATTAGTAAGGAACACATCAATAACATGTATATCAAATATACCTTTCACTTTGCCATCCTTCTTATCCGCCAAATACTTGGGGCAGTTCCACTTCCTGTGACCAGTCCCTTTACAGTACAAGCACTCAGTTTCAGGCTTAGGTCCAGACTTGGGCTTCTTCCCGGGAGTAGCAACTTGCTTGCTATTCTTCTTGAAGTTCCCCTTCTTCCCTTTGCCCTTTTTCTTGAAACTAGTGGTCTTATTAACCATCAACACTTGATGCTCCTTCTTGATTTCTACCTCCGCAGCTTTAAGCATTGCGAAGAGCTCGGGAATTGTCTTTTCCATCCCTTGCATATTATAGTTCATCACGAAGCCTTTATAGCTTGGTGGCACTGATTGAAGAACTCTGTCAATGAGACTATCATCCAGAAGATTAACTCCCAGCTCAGTCAAGTGGTTATGGTACCCAGACATTCTGAGTATGTGTTCACTGACAGAACTGTTCTCCTCCATCTTGCAGCTATAGAACTTGTTGGAGACTTCATATCTCTCAACTCGGGCATTTGCTTAAAATATTAACTTCAACTCTTGGAACATCTCATATGCTCCATGACGTTCAAAACGTCTTTCAAGTCCCGATTCTAAGCCGTAAAGCATGGCACACTGAACTATCGAGTAGTCATCAGATTTAGCTTGCCAGACATTCATAACGTCCGGAGTTGCTCCTGCAGCAGGCCTTGCACCTAGCGGTGCTTCCAGGATGTAATTCTTCTGTGCAGCAATGAGGATAATCCTCAAGTTACGGACCCAGTCTGTGTAGTTGCTACCATCATCTTTCAACTTAGCTTTCTCTAGGAACGCATTAAAATTCAAGGGAACGGTAGCACGGGTCATTGATCTACAACAACATAGATATGCAAAAACTATCAGCACTAAGTTCATGATAAATTTAAGTTCAATTAATCATATTACCGAAGAACTCCCACTTAGATAGACATCCCTCGAGTCATCTAAATGATCACGTGATCCATATCAACCAAACCATGTATGATCATCACGTGGGATGGAGTAGTTTTCAATGGTGAACATCTCTATGTTGATCATATCTACTATATGATTCACGTTCGACCTTTCGGTCTCAGTTCTGAGGCCATATCTATATATGCTAGGCTCGTCAAGTTTAACCTGAGTATACTACATGTGCAAAAGTGTCTTACACCCGTTGTATGTGAACGTAGAGCTTATCACACCCAATCATCACGTGGTGTCTCGGCACGACAAACTGTCGGAACGGTGCATATTCAGGGAGAACACTCATACCTTGAAATTTAGTGAGGGGTCATCTTATAATGCTACCGCCGTACTAAGCAAAATAAGATGCATAAAAGATAAACATCACATGCAATCAAAATATGTGACATGATATGGCCATCATCATCTTGTGCCTTTGATCTCCATCTCCAAAGCACTGTCATGATCTCCATCGTCACCGGCTTGACACCTTGATCTCCATCGTAGCGTCGTTGTCGTCTCGCCAACTATTGCTTCTACAACTATCGCTACCGCATAGTGATAAAGTAAAGAAATTACATGGCGATTGCATTTCATACAATAAAGCGACAACCATAAGGCTCCTGCCAGTTGCCGGTAACTTTTACAAAACATGATCATCTCATACAATAACTTATATCACATCATGTCTTGACCATATCACATCACAGCATGCCCTGCAAAAACAAGTTAGACGTCCTCTACTTTGTTGTTGCAAGTTTTACGTGGCTGCTACAGGCTTCTAGCAAGAACCGTTCTTACCTACGCATCAAAACCACAACGATTTTTTGTCAAGTGTGATGTTTTAACCTTCAACAAGGACCGGCCGTAGTAAAATTTGATTCAACTAAAGTTGGAGAAACAGACACCCGCCAACCACCTTTATGCAAAACAAGTTGCATGTTTGTCGATGGAACCGGTCTCATGAACGTGGTCATGTAAGGTTGGTCCGGGCTGCTTCATCCAACGATACCACCGAATCAAAATAAGACGTTGGTGGTAAGCAGTATGACTATTATCGCCCACAACTCTTTGTGTTCTACTCGTGCATATCATCTACGCATAGACCTTGCTCGGATGCCACTGTTGTGGAACGTAGCATGCAATTTCAAAAAAATTCCTACGAACGAGAGGGGAAGAGTGTGTCCACGTACCCTCGTAGACCGAAGGCGGAAGCGTTAGTTTAACATGGTTGATGTACTCGAACGTCTTCGCGATCCAAACGATCAAGTACCGAACGTACGGCACCTCCGAGTTCAGCACGTTCAGCTTGATGACGTCCCTCGAACTCTTGATCCAGCAAAGTGTCGAGGGAGTTTCGTCAGCACGACGGAGTGGTGACGGTGATTGTGATGTGATCCGCGCAGGGCTTCGCCTAAGCACTACGTGAATATGACCGGAGGAGTAAACCGTGGAGGGAGACGCCGCACACGGCTTGGAACAATTGGTGTGTCTCCAAGGGGTGCCCTGCCCACGTATATAAAGGAGGGAGAGGGAGGAGGCCGACCCTAGGGGGCGCGCCATGAGGGAGGAGTCCTACTAGGACTCCTAGTCCTAGTAGGATTCGCCCCCCCCCCCCTTTATTCCTTCTCATGGAGGGGGAAAAAGGGAAGGGAGAGGGAAGAGGAAAAGGAAAAGGAAAGGGGGGGCCTCCCCTAGTCCTTAGAGTCACCCGCCAGGAGGGGCCGGGTTACTCGTATGGTCGTTGCCAGAAGCCCGGAGCCAAGCTTAAAGACGCTGGCCCAGAGATGGGCTAAGACCCGGATACGGCTTAAAGCCCATAGTTACAATCATTATTATGATAGAACTTGTAGTGTAAGGCAAGTATGGTTGAGAGTCCGAGCCGGACACTCTTATGAGCTGGCCGGGACTCTAAGGGCTGCTGGGTGTAGCCTCCCTATATAAAGGGACGACCCGGCAGCGGTTTAGGGACAAGAACAATCTCATCGAGAGCCGGGATAGCAAGTTTAACTCCTTGGTGATCGTAACCCTAATCAATACCATCTCAACTGGACGTAGGCTTTTACCTTCACCGTAAGGGGCCGAACCAGTATAAACCCTCGTGTCCCTTGTCCCACATTAACCCCTTCAAGCTTCCTAGTTGCGATGGCTCCACGACTAAGTCCTAGCTCGAGGACATCTGCCGTGACAATTCCATGACAGTTGGCGCCCACCGTGGGGCCAGCGCACGGTGGAGTTGAGTTCTTGAAGGGCAGCTTCGAAGGGCTCAAGGGATACGCCGTGGGCCGGATGACCAAGAGTCGTCGCGGCAAGCTCTACATCGACGATGCAAACTGGGGCCCCGACGCCGGCTCAATTGAGTACGGGTACCGGGTCCCCTTCGGCGGAATTCATGTTTTCATTGGCAAGATTGGTGAGCCGGGCCCCGAGCCGGATCTCTGCGCCGATCTCATCGAAACGGCTCAGCGCGCACGACCCGCCCAGGCCCGGCCTGCCTTAAGGCGCGCTTTTGTGGGATGCATCCATGGAGGGCCCTCTGATCCATCTGGGTCTGGTGATGAGGCGGCCGCCGGCTCTGACGGCGAGTCGGCCACCGATGAGTCAAACTCGTTGTACCAACTTCAAGATGGCAGGCTCATGGGCTGTTCCGATGGTGACAGTATTCCAGACCCGTTTGAGCCGCCGAGTCAGGTTGGAATCTTTATGGCCGGTGCGCAGCCTGTTCAGAACCCCGCAGCTGGAGCGGGAAACCCGGTGCCTTCTCCGGCTCAGGTGCTGATGGATCTCACGGACAAGATGACGGCCCTGTTAACCGCCACAGTTGACCCGGCAGATCAAGCTCAGCATGATGCCGAGGTGGCACAGCTAAAATTGGATCTAATGAAAGCTAAAGAGGATCTCGCAGCGGAAGGGATCAGGCTGGCTGCGGAGAGGGCGGCTCTCGATGCCCAAACTCAGCTGATCCAGGCGCAGTCTTTCCAACTCACGATGGATCAAAACGCGGCCAATGAGGTCCTGAGAAGGAGGCATCAAAAGGCCCAATCTCGACTCCCTCCGGTTTACGATCCACGCAACCTCTTCAACACGCCAGGTGTAGGGTCCAGTAACCCGCCAGGGATCATAACGCCCGGGTCTGGACCCCTTATTCAGCCACGAGTGATGGGGCCTCCCCAGGTGCCCCCTGCCCCGCCTCAGTACGTGCCAATACCCCCGGGTCATTATAATAACCCGCTGAAGAACATGGTCGCTGCGGCAGCACGGCTGGCGGCTCTACCAGTTGATGGCGACTCTCCGACAGCCATTGAGACCCGCCGGGTCAGGGAACTCCTTCAGACAGCACTGGCGCAGCAAGAGGCGTACTCCTACAGCCGGGACAGGATCCACTCGACCCCTCGTCCAGGCCAAAGCCTGAGTTACAGCCGGCACATGGTCTCAGCAACCGGCTCAAGTAACGTCCGACGCCATGACCCGCCCCCTGGCCATGGCCCGGCTCATAATGGAGCCTTTTACGCAGCAGACCAAGCGCGGCAAGAGGCGGAGCAAGTACCTCAGCTGACGGCTTACCAGACCCCCCGGCTTATCCAACGACTTCCATTGATGTGGGTATCCCTACCAGGACCGGGGGTGTCCCTTGTTTAGTGCCAGCTATCCGTAATGAACGTCTACCTAAGGACTTCAAGGGCCCTAGGAAGGTGCCTAACTACACAGCTGACTTGCAACCCGTAGCTTGGATCGAGAGTTATGAGATGGCTATGGAGCTACTGGAGGTCAGTGAGGCGGCCATGGCCAAGTATTTCACCATGATGTTAGATGGGACTGCCCGCACTTGGTTGAAAGGGCTACCACCGAATTCCATTGGGTCTTGGGCTGAGCTGAAAGCCCGGTTCATCCAAAACTTCAAAGATACCTGTAGGCAGTCTATGTCAATTGTGGATTTGACTAAGTGTAAACAGCAGGAGGGTGAGTCCACGACACATTGGGTTCGCCGGGTTAAGGAGATCATACACTCATCAGACAAGATGGATGCCGGCTCAACGGTTCTAATGCTGGAGCAGAATTGTCGTTTTGTGCCCCTGAAGATGAAACTCGGGCGGCTTAAGCGCGACTGCAGTGATATGGGTACACTAATGGCAGCTCTTGTCAAGTACGCCGATTCTGATGGTACCAAGGATCCCCCTTCAGATGATGAAAGGACAGGGAAGGGAAAGAAGAACGGCAATGGCAAGGGTCCTCAGTTTAACCCGGGGAACCAAGGAGGAGGCAAGCGCAAGGCAGATGGCAGCCTAGAGTTTGTGGCCAACGCCAGCGCGCAAGGCAATAACCAGCGACGCAAGGGGAGGCCCCCTCCCCGAGGCGGCGGGTCATGACCTTCACTAGAGCAGCTGTTGAATGAGCCTTGTCCGAGGCACGGCTCTAGAGAGAAGCCAGCGACTCATCTATGGAAGGATTGTGCAATCATGAAAGCCTTTAAAAACTACAATGGCCCGGGTGGCGGCTCAGGTGCCGGCGGCTCAGGCGCCGGCGGCTTTCATGGCCCGGGGGGCGGCCCAAATTCCGGTCCTCAGAACGGTCAAGGAGGCTTTAATCAACAGTCTGGACAGGGTCATCAACAGCAGCAGGGGGGTTATCAGACCAATCCAAAGCAGCTTAGCGGTGGACAGTATCATGTGTTTACCACTAGTTTGTGCAAGCGAGATCAGAAGCTTCACAAGAGGACTGTGAATGCTGTTGAGCCGGCGGTCCCACGCTACTTGCGGTGGTCTGAGCAGCCTATAGTGTGGAGTAGGGAGGATCACCCTCCCCGGGTGGATAACCCGGGCCACTTGGCCTTAGTGGTGGCTCCTCAAGTGGGAGGATATAAGTTCACAAAGGTGCTCATGGATGGAGGCAGCAGCATCAACATCCTCTATTATGAGACTTTTCGCCGTATGGGGTTGGTTGATAAGAACCTCAGCCAGTCAAACACTATCTTCCATGGTGTGGTACCTGGCAAATCGGCTTATCCAGTCGGCAAGATCGAATTGGAAGTGGCTTTTGGTGATGAGAACAACTACAGGGTGGAGAAATTGACCTTTGAGGTGGTCAAGATAAGAAGTCCATACCATGCTATATTTGGACGGCCGGCTTACGCCAAGTTCATGGCACGGCCGTGTTATGTGTACTTACAGCTCAAGATGCCGGGTCACAATGGGACCATTACGGTTCACGGCAGCCGGAAAGTGGCTCTGGAGTGTGAGGAAGGCGATGCGGCTTATGCAGAATCTGTTTGTGCTACAGAGGAGTTGAAGTTCTATAAGGACAATGTTGACCCAACAGATATGACCTCTCTGAAAAAGCCGACTACGGAGAATGAGCCGGCGATGAAATTTAAGTCGGCTGATGAAACTAAGCTTGTTGATTTTGTTCCAGGAGATTCATCTCAGCAGTTTAGCATCAGTGCCAATCTGGATCCGAAATAGGAAAGCGCGCTCATCAAGTTCATCCGTGAGAATAGGGACATCTTCGCATGGAAACCCTCTGACATGCCAGGTGTACCTAGAGAACTCGCTGAGCATACTCTCAATGTTGATCCGAAATTTAAGCCGGTCAGACAGTTCCTTCGGCGGTTTAATGAAGAGAGGCGGAAAGCTATTGGTGAAGAAGTGGCCCGGCTCTTGGCGGCCGGGTTTATCGTTGAAGTCTTTCACCCAGAGTGGTTGGCTAACCCGGTGCTCGTACTCAAGAAGAACGGCACCTGGCGGATGTGTGTGGACTACACGGACTTGAACAAGGCGTGCCCGGCTGATCCTTTTGCCCTCCCCCGTATTGATCAAATCATTGATGCTACGGCAGGTTGTGCACGCTTAAGTTTCTTGGATGCTTATTCCGGATATCATCAGATTAAGATGGCAGTTAAGGACCAGGAGAAGACGGCGTTCATCACTCCCTTTGGAGCCTTCTGCTATGTGTCTATGCCCTTTGGACTCAAGTGTGCACAGGCGACTTACCAGCGTTGTGTACAGAACTGTCTTCATAAGCAGATCGGGCGCAATGTTCACGCTTACGTGGACGATATTGTGGTTAAATCCATCAAAGAGGAAACCCTGATAGATGATTTAAGGGAAACCTTTGATAATCTCCGGGTCTATAAGATGATGCTTAACCCGGCCAAGTGTGTCTTTGGTGTTCCTGCAGGCAAGCTCTTGGGTTTCTTGGTTTCTGACAGAGGCATTGAGGCTAACCCGGAGAAGATCAAGGCCATCACCTCCCTGGCTAAGCCAGCGTGTATAAATGACGTTCAGCGCTTGGCGGGTCGCATCGCTGCTTTAAGCTGGTTTATAAGCCGTTTGGGTGAGAAGGCCATGCCCTTATATCAGTTGATGAAGAAAACTGATAACTTTGTCTGGAATGATGCGGCTAATACCGCTTTGAGGATTTGAAGAAGCAGCTGGCAGAGCCCCCAGTCCTTGCTGCTCCGGTTGATAAGGAGCCCTTGCTACTGTATGTGGCGGCAAACGCACGAGCCGTCAGTGTGGCTATTGTGGTGGAGCGCAAGGAGGCGGGTAAGGAGCATCCGGCTCAGCGGCCGGTTTATTATGTCAGCGAAGTGCTCATTGAGTCCAAGCAGCGGTACCCGCATTGGCAGAAGCTGGTATATGGTGTGTTCATGGCGAGCCGGAAACTTAAGCATTATTTTCAGGGTCATCCCATCACTGTGGTCAGCTCTGCCCCCCTTGGTGATATCATTCAAAACAGAGAGGCCACAGGGAGAATTGCTAAGTGGGCTATAGAACTTGGACCTCATGGTCTCAATATGTGCCACGCACTGCTGTTAAATCTCAGGCCTTGGTGGATTTCATCAACGATTGGACAGAGTCACAAGTGCCCGAGCAAAAGCCGGATAACACATATTGGACTATTCACTTTGATGGATCCAGGCAGTTGGAGGGCTCGGGGGCTGGCGTTGTATTGGCTTCCCCTAAAGGTGACAAGTTCCATTATGTGCTACAGTTGATGTTTCCTTGCACTAACAATGCGGCTGAGTACGAGGCCTTGCTCCACGGTCTTCGGATGGCTAAGGAGATGAGCTTGAGCCGGGTAAGGTGCTTTGGTGACTCAGACTTGGTGGCTCAACAAGTATCAGGCAAGTGGGATTCTAAAGATCCTCTCATGGCGGCTTATCGCCGCGAGGTTGATGCCATTGCGGGGCACTTTCAGGGCTACCAAGTAGAGCACATTGATCGCAGGAAGAACGAGGCGGCTGATGCTCTAAGCCGGCTAGGCTCTCAGCGAAAGCCGGTGCCGCCTAACACTTTCCTGGACGTCCTGTATAACCCTTCGGTTAAGTTGCCTACAGAGGAAGACTTGGCTGTCCCTGACCCGGAGGCACGACTGGTGGCGGCTCTTCATGTCATACCAGACTGGACAATGCCATATCTGGCTTATATGACCCGGGGCGAGTTGCCTGAGGATGAAACTTTGGCCAGGCAAATAACCCGGCGGGCTAAGTCAATGATTGTTATCGATGGCGAATTGCATCATCGCAGTGTCACGGGAGCATTTCAGCGTTGTGTCTCCCCTGAGGAGGGTCAAGAGATCTTGCGTGAGATCCATGAAGGGGATTGTGGCCATCATGCCGGCTCAAAGTCCCTTGTGGCCAAGGCTTTCCGTCATGGTTTTTATTGGCTGACGGCTCATGCTGATGCAGAGGACTTGGTCAGCAAATGTGATGGTTGCCAGAGGTTTTCACGACGGGCTCATGTGCCGGCTCAGGAGCTGAGGATGATCCCAATCACTTGGCCCTTTGCGGTCTGGGGGCTTGATATGGTTGGGCCTTTTAAAAGGTCCAAGGATAAGAAGACCCACCTCTTGGTGGCAGTGGACAAATTCACAAAGTGGGTGGAAGCTGAGCCAGTTAGCAAGTGCGATGCAGCCACGGCGGTTCAATTTATGAAAAAGGTGATTTTCCGCTTTGGCTTTCCGCACAGCATTATAACTGACAATGGCACCAATCTCTCCAAAGGCGCCATGGAAGAGTTTTGTCAACGAGAGCATATCCGACTTGATGTTTCCTCAGTGGCTCATCCTCAATCCAATGGTCAAGCTGAGAGAGCTAATCAGGAGATTCTGAAGGGCATCAAGCCCCGGCTTTTGGTCCCTTTGCAACGGACGCCGGGTTGTTGGGTGGAGGAGTTGCCCTCCGTCTTATGGAGCATCAACACTACTCCTAACAGGTCTACAGGCTTCACGCCTTTCTTCATGGTTTATGGAGCAGAAGCAGTCCTCCCCAGCGACATCCGTCACGACTCACCTCGCGTGGCGGCTTATGTTGAGACGGATAATGAACAGGCGCGCCAAGATGCTCTTGACTTGTTGGACGAACAGCGTGATGTGGCAGCAGCCCGTTCAGCGATTTACCAACAAGACCTGCGCCGTTATCATAGCCGCCGGGTCAAATCCCGGGTCTTCCAGGAAGGCGACCTCGTGCTCCGGCTCATCCAGGATCAAACAGATGCACACAAGTTATCCCCACCTTGGGAAGGGCCCTTTGTGGTCAGCAAGAACTTGCACAACGGGTCATATTACCTCATTGACATTCGGGAGCACAAAGATTCACGTAAGTCGGAGGAGGAGACCCGTCGGCCGTGGAACATAGCTCAGCTTCGGCCTTACTACACTTGAGCCACCGGCTCTCGTGGTGTACATATTTCTCTCAGCCATGTATATATTATGATAAGCAATAAAGCAGGACCTCTGTCCTTTTTTCTCCTCCAAATATGCACGTGTTGTTTTATTACAAGATTACATGATGACTTAAAGGAGGATCCGGCTTATGATCGTATTCGAATCTAGCCGTAAGCAGTAAAGTCACTTGGGGGCTTCCTGTTCAAACATGGGTCGTATTCGAACCAAAGAGAACATAGCTGTCGATACCCATTTGATTGGCAAAGTGCCGAGCTCATTGGGAGGTTACCTTTGGTCATATTTGAATCATGGTTTACCCCCTCTGAGAACCGACGTGGATCGTATTCGAATCAGCGTCGTTAAACAATTCTAAAAGTCACTTGGGGGCTTCCTGTTCAAACATGGGTCGTATTCGAACCAAAGAGAACATAGCTGTCGGTACCCTCTTGATTGGCATCGCCACACCCACTGGGGGCTATATGATCGTATCCGAATCTTGGCTTAACCCCTTTGGGCCGGGTCTCTGGTCGTATTCGAACCGGAAGCCCCTAAAGTTCCTCTGCTTTATCACAAGTTTACTCTGATTATGTCAAGGTGTGTACGGCCGGGTCTCACTTTACCGGCTTAACTTTGGTTTACAGTGTTCGTTGAACGCCATGGGTGTCATTACGACAGGTAAATCGGAGTTAAGATACCAACCTTGTTACCCGGGTTATCTAAACCGGAAGTATGCTTACAGGCCGCTAAGTGTATTATTACGGCTGTGTTAAGGATATAATTGAGGACCAGTCTTTTTTGATTCATATTCCGGGTTATCTATCCAAAACACCTGATTCTCAGGGCGGTAAGCTGCCTTGAGACTTGTGATTTGCCTTTCTATGCAGGTTATTTAAAGGCACCTCTTTGAGGTTGAGAAAAACAAAGGGATGGTTATAACCCGGAGAAATATCAAAGAGACAACTTCAAAGGACTTTCGCATTCAATACGTGCACGATGGCACGGCAGAAATGAACTGTTGCACCTATTCTATTACAAAAACTCATCAAGTCTAAGACGGGTGGAACATTGTTTGGTAAACCGCCAGCCGAGTCACGATGCCCGCTGGGTGGAAGTCTCCGGCTCGTTCCTGTCTTCTCCTCCGGTTGATCCCAAGACCTGGAAGGTTGATGACTTCCAGTCGATGCCGCTGAGAGCCTCGAACTGGGCTTCCTCGTCAATTAACCCGGCCGGGTCAATCTCTGGGGCGAAGGTGTGCTGACGAGCCGGCGGGATCAGGTTGAGGGCTTCATAGCGAGGGGTTTGAATCCTCTGATTCTCCACGTCATAACCCGGCTGGTACTTGGTCAGATCTGTGTCATTCCCGATGAGGGTGGCCACCGGGCGTACAGCCTTCACGCACGCTGCGAAGTCCTTTTGATCGAAATCTGAGCCGTCTTCCTTCAGGCTTGGGTAGCCAAGGGCAATGTCTGCCGGGTCTAACTCCGGCAGGAATGCCTTGGCCCGGCTCAGCGCGGCGATTGCTCCGGCTCTCGCAGAGGCCCGTCGCAGCTCTTGGATCCGCTGAGGCAGAACGGCGAGCCGGCGCAGGACTTCTGCCAGGTGAGTCGGCACCTCGTTGGATAGGGCCACCACAGCTAAGGCACGCTGTGACCCGGTGTAGAGCTGCTCCACCAGGGTATACACGGCCTTTAGCTTGGTGACCACGCTCTGGTTGAGGTTGGCACTTCTGGGACCTGTTTAACAGAATCAGATAAGTCGGCGACAAGGATGAATCATGAGATATAAACATTCTAACATTGATGAAAGCCGGTGAGGCGACTTACCGAAGATGGCGGCCACCATTTGGGAAACCTGGCGCTTTAGGCCGGAGAGCTCGGCGGTCTTCTCAGAGAGAGCCTTCTCCGCCTGTTCCGCCCGGGTCACCAGTGCGGCCTTCTCTTCAGCCCAGGCCTTTCCGCTCAGCATCAAATTCTGTCTTCAGCTTCTCTTGAGCGGCGATGCTGGAGACAAACTTGGCGTTTGCCTTCCGGGTCTCCATCTCCTGCGTCTTCAGCCGGCTCTTGAGATCCGCAAGGTCCGACTCTAGCTTCTTGCCAACAGCCTGAATAAATTTCCGGGTTATTAACAGTCATTATATAAGTCCCAAGCGCTTTCCAAGCAAAGACACTTGGCACTTGGGGGCTAATGCATATTGAACGTATCTATCTACATACTGCCGGCTCAATTGAGTAAGCCGGAACCTAAGTCTACAACATATTCAATCATAAGTCGTCGACTTGGGGGCTAGCATGGCAAAGGTAACTATGCAGTAAGTAAGAAGAGAGCAGAAGGATACCTCAGATTTTTGCTGGATCTGGTTTACCATGGCGACCTCGGCGTCCCGGCTCTTGTGTACTTGGCTGATGTAGCCAGAGACGAGCTCTCCAATGCTCAGGTTGCTGTAGTTGGAGAGGTCCAGATTCGCCCGGTGGGGCTGCAGCAACTCCCCCTTAGCGGAGCACTTGGCCAACACGGTCGGTCTCCCCGGCTCAACATACTCCGTCCGGGTGATTACCACGTCCGGGTCGTCTGCTGGAGGAGCTGAGCCGGAGGCCTCCGGGTTAACCGAAGCTTCGGTCGTTGCCTTGGTAGTTGGGGCGGGGCTTCAGGTGCCGTGTCCATTGGAGTGGTGGCTTCGGGGGCGGAGGCAGCTGGCGGTTCTTGGACTGTCACCGCCGGCTCAGGCAGATCCGGCACTCCGGCCGACTTGGTTTTCTTCACCCTCTTGGTGAGCTTTGCCTGGGCACTGAAAGAACAATAAAGGTTGGTACAAAGAATATGAATAAAGATCCGAACAACATAAGATGATTGTTGTTACCCGGGCGCGGTCTTGAAAGCCGGCAGATTTGACTGCATGGAGTCACCCGAAGAGGGGGAGGTCTCCTGGTAATTGGAGTCAGAAGAGTTGAGTGGCTGACGGATAACACCCGCCAACGGGTGAAAAGGGTACAAGTGGGAAAAACCTCAGTTCGGCGCTTCCTTGTTGCGTCGGGTAACCCGGCGGAGAGGTCGGTGTCCTTGTTGGTCCGGGTGTGACGCCGGCTTTCATGAACCTGTCGCTTCAAAAGAAATTGAGGGTCTTGATGAGCTAAAGGATGTGAAAAGCTTACTTTCCGGGTTACCCTTCGGATTTTCAGCTGTGGCAAGGGCTCCGAGTCGGAGGAAAGTGACATTACCTCTTCAACCACCGGGTTACTGGCGCCGGTGTCATCCTGTCAATGAGCAAGTGTTGATAAGGCGGACAGCAACAAACAGTGAATATAGCAAGAATTTAAAGGCTTAGGAGTTACCTCTGACTCGGAGCTGTCGCTTAATTGCATCAGCTCCGAAGCAGTAGGCCTGCTTCCTTTTTTGCGAGGGGCGGCTTTCTTGGCGGCTTTCTTCGCCTTCCTGGCTTCTTGGCCGCCTCATGGTCATATTTGACCCGCCAGAACTTATCATCAGCCTGAAAAATACAATGATGGATTCTTAAAACGGTTCAGATGAAGGTTATATGCAGACGAAGATAAAAAGTTAAAGTCAGCGGCTTACCGCTGGGGCTGGATTGGTCTTGCAGAAGGGGGCTAACCCGGTCCTTCCGCAGTCTGCCAGGCTCTCGTTTAAAAGAGCCTTGGTCTCCTCCTCTGCAACGTCTTCTGGAAGATCATTGCGGCTGTGCCTCTGAGGGTCATCCTTTCGCCCGGTGTACTCACACATTAAGCCGGGGCGGCGGCTCAATGGGATCACCCGCCATGAGATCCAGACCCGGACCAGGTCGATTCCGTTCAGACCGTTGCCCAGGAGGGCCTTGATTTTGTTGATAGTAGGAAGCAGAGGCTGGCGCTCCGCTTGAGTCAGCTTGTCCGACAGTGGGTGAGTCGGCTCCAGACGTGTTGGGCGAAAGCCGGGCAGCGGGCTTTCATCAGCCGGGGACGTATCTTGGCAGTAGAACCAAGTCATGTTCCAGTCCTTGGGGTGGCTCGGCGGCTCTGCGTAAGGGAAAAGACAGTCCCTACGCCACTGGATGGAAATGCCACCTAACTCCAGACTTGGCCCGTTGGCGCACTCATTCTGGCGGTTTAAGTAAAAAAGCTCTCTGAAGAGCAGCAGACTAGGCTCTTCTCCAAGGTAAACCTCGCAGAAGACTTGGAAATTGCAGATGTTGGATACGGAGTTGGGGCCTATATCTTGAGGCCGCAAGTCGAAGAAGTTGAGCACGTCCCTGAAAAACTTTGAGCCGGGCGGTGCGAAGCCCCGGCTCATATGATCTGCGAAAATCACTACCTCCCCGTCCTTTGGCTGTGGTCTCTCTTCTGACGGGTCAGGGGCACGGTAGGACATGATTTCCTTCTTAGGCAAATATCCGGACTTAACAAAATTGGCTAGGGTCTCGTTGGTGACGTTGGACCTCATCCAGTTGCAAGTGATGGGAGCCTTGGGAGGCATGGTGAAAGTTGGTGGTCTATGACAAAAAGGAAAAATGTCCGGGTTAATTATAAGCCGGAGATCTACAGTTCAAAACTAAGGTGGCGGCTTATGAAGGGGACTAATGGTATATACTCAAATACAGTGGGTTATTTAAGCCGGAGGATTCTACGAAGCATGGTTTCCTTTAAGCCGGAAGATTCTACGTCGCGTGGTTTCTTTAAACCGGAATTGTAAGCCGCCAAGATTCAATGGTTGCAGTTTTTACTAAGTGTGGTAAAACAGGTTTCACATATTGCAGTAACTTTTTTGGATCAAAATGGTCGGGCAAAAGAAAAAATTTCTAGACCTAGAAACAACAGTGAGGGAGTTCTTGGGTTCAAACAGAGTTCTTATGCAGTTCAAGGAAGGCTACTTGCGTATGAAATGGATCTTAAACAACCACCGCACTAGTTCTATGCAGGACTAACATCAAGCAGGAGCAGTAACTAGGAGAACTACCGAACTTGCGGGCAATGGTGACGAACACGAAGAACGTGGAGGAACCCTACTGCAGATCTACTCTACGGGGTGGTGAGAACTTACCGGAGCTGAAGAGGTGCGGGAGTCGCCGCCGTTTATCTGGTCCGAGTCAGGGTGATGCAGCGGCCAAGGTTGACGAAGACCGGAGGCGAGACGACGGCGGCGGAGTGCGAGCTCAGTGAGAAAGGCAGCGGCGCGAGGAGGAAGAAGGGAGCGTGAGAAGAGCCCGTCGGGCCGGCCTATTTATAAGGCAAGGTCATAAGTGGGCGCGAGATTCAAGGAGACCACGGCGTGGTTATCTCCCCCCACGACGCCTCGATTTTCGGAATGACAGTAAAAGCAAAGATCCGTTGCGGATCTGGCGGAGTAAAAAACGGACTTAATGGAGGATGACGTCACGGCGGATTATCCGGAGTCCAGAGGATGACGTCACTCCGGGTTATGGCCTTCACATGAATGGTAAGCCGGAGATTTTTTCTGTCAGAAGAGTTGAAGATTGACATGAGCCGGCTCAAATCAATCTGGGGCCTAATGTTGAGGATATAGACCTTAGAGTCACCCGCCAGGAGGGGCCGGGTTACTCGTATGGTCATTGCCAGAAGCCCGGAGCCAAGCTTGAAGACGATGGGCCAGAGATGGGCTAAGACCCGGATATGGCTTAAAGCCCGTAGTTACAATCATTATTATGGTAGAACTTGTAGTGTAAGGCAAGTATAGTTGAGAGTCCGAGCCGGACACTCTTATGAGCCGGCCGGGACTCTAAGGGCTGCTGGGCGTCAGCCTCCCTATATAAAGGGACGACCCGGCAGCGGTTTAGGGACAAGAACAATCTCATCGAGAGCCGGGCATAGCAGTTTAGCTCCCTGGTGATCGTAACCCTAATCAATACCACCTCAAACTGGACGTAGGCTTTTACCTTCACCGTAAGGGGCCGAACCAGTATAAACCCTCGTGTTCCTTGTCCCGCATTAACCCCTTCAAGCTTCCTAGTTGCGATGGCTCCACGACTAAGTCCTAGCTCGAGGACATCTGCCGTGACAATTCCACGACACTTCTCATGGAGGGGGAAAAAGGGAAGGGAGAGGGAAGAGGAAGAGGAAAAGGAAAGGGGGGGCCTCCCCTAGTCCAATTCGGACTCCCTATGGGAGGGGGCACGGCCACCCCTTGTGGGCTGCCTCCCCTCTGCCCTATAGCCCATGTAGGCCTGTTACTTTCCCCGGGGGGTTCCGGTAATCCCTCGGTACTCCGATAAATATCCGAAACGTCACGAAACCATTCCGGTGTCCAAATACTCTCGTCCAATATATCAATCTTACCTATCGACCATTTGGAGACTCCTCGTCATGTCCGTGATCTCATCCGGGACTCCGAACAATCTTGGTCACCAAAACACATAACTCATAATACAAACCGTCATCGAACGTTAAGCGTGCAGACCCTACGGGTTCGAGAACTATGTAGACATGACCGAGACACATCTCCGATCAATAACCAACAATGGAACCTGGATGCTCATATTGGTTCCTACATATTCTATGAAGATCATTATCGGTCAAACCGCAATAACGACATACATCATTCCCTTTGTCATCGGTATGTTACTTGCCCGAGATTCGATCGTGGTATCCTCATACCTAGTTCAATCTCGTTACCGGCAAGTTTCTTTACTCATTCTGTAATGCATCATCCTGCAACTAACTCATTAGTCACATTTCTTGCAAGGCTTATAGTGATGTGCATTACCGAGAGGGCCCAGAGATACCTCTTCGATACTCGGAGTGACAAATCCTAATCTTGATCTATGCCAACCCAACAAACACTTTCGGAGACACTGATACGTCCATTTTGCATCATGTTTTCTTACTGTCATTTATAATGTTTTTCTCCATAATAATGCTTTTTGGAGTAATTCTAATGCCTTTTCTCTCATAATTTACAAGGTATACACAAAGAGGGAGAATTCCGGCAGCTGGAAATCTGGACCTGGAAAAGCTACGCCAGGCCACCTATTCTGCACAACTCCAAACAAGCTGAAACTTGGCAGGGATTTTTTATGGAATATATAAGAATTACTAGAGCAAATAACTACCAGAGGGGGGCCACCAGGTGGGCACAACCCACCTGGGCGGGTCAGGGCCCCCTGGCGCGCCCTGGTGGGTTGTGGCCTCCTCGGCCCACCTCCGGTGCCCATCTTCTGGTACATAGGTCATTTTGACCTAGAAAAAAAGGAGAAGGCTTTCGGGAGTTAGCGCCGCCGTCTCAAGGCGGAACTTGGGCAGGAGCACTTTTGCCCTCCGGCGGAGCGATTCCGCCGGGGGAACTTCCCTCCCGGAGGGGGAAATCATCGTCATCATCATCACCAACAACTCTCCCATCTTGGGGAGGGCAATCTCCATCAACATCTTCAACAACACCATCTCATCTCAAACCCTAGTTCATCTCTTATATTCAATCTTGTTACCGGAACTATAGATTGGTGCTTGTGGGTGACTAGTAGTGTTGATTACATCTTGTAGTTGATTACTATATGGTTTATTTGGTGGAAGATTATATGTTCAGATCCATTATGCTATTTAATACCCCTATGATCATGAACATGTTTATCATTTGTGAGTAGTTACTTTTTTCTTGAGGTCACGGGAGAAATCATGTTGCAAGTAATCATGTGAATTTGATATGTGTTCGATATTTTGATAGTATGTATGTTGTGATTCCCTTAGTGGTGTCATGTGAACGTCGACTACATGACACTTCACCATATTTGGGACTAAGGGAATGCATTGTGGAGTAGCAATTAGATGATGGGTTGCGACAGTGACAGAAGCTTAAACCCCAGTTTATGCGCTATTCCGTAAGGGACCGATTGGATCCAAAAGTTTAATGCTATGGTTAGAATTTATTCTTAATACTTTTCTCGTAGTTGCCGATGCTTGCGGGAGGGTTAATCATAAGTAGGAGGTTTGTTCAAGTAAGAACAGGACCTAAGCACCGGTCCACCCACATATCAAATTATCAAAGTAGCGAACACAAATCAAACCAACATGGTGAAAGTGACTAGATGAAATTCCCGTGTGCCCTCAAGAACGCTTTTCTTATCATAAGAGACCATTTTGGCCTGTCCTTTGCCTCAAAAAGATTGGGCTACCTTGCTGCATACTTGTTACTATTATCGTTACTTGCTCGTTATAAATTATCTTGCTATCAAACTACTCGCTACTTACAATTTCAGCACTTGCAGACATTACCTTACTGAAAACTACTTGTCATTTCCTTCTGCTCCTCATTGGGTTCGACACTCTTACTTATCGAAAAGAGCTACAATTGATCCCCTATACTTGTGGGTCATCAAGGCTATTTTCTGGCGCCGTTGCCGGGGAGTGAAGCGCCTTTGGTAAGTGGAATCTGGTAAGGAAACATTTATATAGTGTGCTGAAATTTATTGTCACTTGTTACTATGGAAAATAATCCTTTGAGGGGTTTGTTCGGGGTATCTTCACCTTGTCCAGAACCACAATTAGCTACCCCTCAACCTACTGCACCTACTGAAAATATTGAATATGAAATTCCTTCGGGTATGATAGAAGAACTGCTAGCTAATCCTTATGCAGGAGATGGAACAGAACATCCTGATATGCACTTGATATATGTAGAACAAATTTGTGGATTGTTTAAGCTTGCAGGTTTACCCGGAGATGAGGTGATGAAAAAGGTTGTCCCTTTATCTTTGAAGGGAAAAGCATTGGCATGGTATAGGCTATGCGATGATATCGGGTCTTGGAATTGGAATCGTTTGAAATTGGAGTTCCACCAAAAAATTTATCCTATGCATCTAGTTCATCGTGATCGGAATTATATATATAATTTTTGGCCTCGTGAAGGAGAAAGTATCACTCTAGCTTGGGGGAGGCTTAAGTCAATGTTATATTCATGCCCCAATCATGAGCTCTCAAGAGAAATTATTATCCAGAATTTTTATGCTCGGCTTTCTCGTAATGATCAAACCATGCTTGATACTTCTTGTGTTGGTTCTTTTATGAAGAAGACTATTGAATTCCGGTGGGATCTTTTGGAAAGAATTAAACGGAACTCTGAAGATTGGGAACTCGACGAAGGTAAAGAGTCAGGTATTAAACTTAAGTATGATTGTGTTAAATCTTTTATGAATACCGATGCTTTTCAAAAGTTTAGCACTAAATATGGACTTGACTCTGAGATAGCAGCCTCCTTTTGTGAATCATTTGCTACTCATGTTGAACTCCCTAAAGATAAGTGGTTTAAATATCACCCACCTATTAAAGATGAAATCAAAGAACCGGTACCAGTTAAAGAAGAAACTATACTTTATAACGTTGATCCAGTTGTTCCCTCTGCTTATATAGAGAAACCACCTTTTCCTGTTAGGATAAAGGAACATGCTAAAGTTTCAATTGTGGTTAACAAAAGCTATATTAGAACACCTAAACCTAATGAACAAATTAAAGTAGAACCTAGCATTGCTATGGTTAAAGATCTCTTGGAAGAAGATATTGATGGGCATATTATTTACTTCTGTGAAGAAGCTGCTAGAATTGCTAAACCTGATAGAAAAGATAAACATAGACCTGTTGTTGGCATGCCCGTTATTTCAGTTAAAATAGGAGATCACTGTTATCATGGTTTATGTGACATGGGTGCTAGTGTGAGTGCTATTCCTTACACTTTATATCAGGAAATTATGAAAGACATAGCACCAGCTGAGATAGAAGAAATAGATGTTACTATTAAACTTACTAATAGAGACACCACATCACCAGTTGGGATTGTTAGAGATGTTGAAGTCTTGTGTGGGAAAATAAAATACCCTACTGATTTTCTTGTTCTTGGTTCCCCACAAGATGACTTTTGTCCCATTATCTTTGGTAGACCTTTCTTAAACACAGTTAACGCTAAGATAGATTGCAAGAAACAAACTGTCGGTGTTAGCTTTGGTGATGAGTCTCATGAGTTTAATTTTTCCAAGTTTAGTAGAAATCTTCATGAAAAAGAATTGCCTAGTAAGGATGAAATAATTGGTCTTGCTTCTATTGCTGTGCCACCTACTGATCCTTTAGAACAGTATTTGCTAGACCATGAAAATTATTTACATATGCATGAAAGAAACGAAATAGATAAGATTTTCTTTGAACAACGTCCTCTACTTAAACACAATTTGCCTATTGAAACTCTTGGAGGTCCTCCTCCACCTAAAGGTGATCCTGTGTTTGAATTAAAACAATTGCCAGACACTTTGAAATATGCTTATCTTGATGAAAAGGAAATATATCCTGTTATTATCAGTGCTAACCTTTCAGAATATGAAGAAGAAAGATTATTGAAAGTTCTAAGGAAGCACCGAGCTGCTATTGGATATACTCTTGATGATTTAAAGGGCATTAGTCCCACTCTATGTCAACACAAAATTAATATGGAACCTGATGCTAAACCCGTTGTTGATCACCAATGTCGGTTAAATCCGAAGATGAAAGAAGTGGTAAGAACGGAAATACTAAAAATTCTAGAAGCAGGTATAATTTATCCTATAACTGATAGTAGATGGGTAAGTCCTGTTCATTCTGTCCCTAAGAAGGAGGTATTACTGTTGTTCCTAATGATAATAATGAACTTATTCCACAAAGAATTGTTACACGCTATAGAATGGTAATTGATTTTAGAAAATTAAATAAAGCAACTAGGAAAGATCATTACCCTTTGCCTTTTATTGATCAAATGCTTGAAAGATTATATAAGCACACACACTTTTGCTTCCTTGATGGATATTCTGGCTTTTCACAAATACCTGTTTCTGAACCTGATCAAGAAAAGACCACTTTTACTTGTCCTTTTGGAACCTATGCTTATAGACGTATGCCTTTTGGTTTATGCAATGCACCTGCTACCTTTCAAAGATGTATGACTGCTATATTCTCTGACTTTTGTGAAAAGATTGTTGAGGTTTTCATGGATGACTTCTCTGTTTATGGGAAGTCTTTTGATGATTGTTTAAGCAATCTTGACCGAGTTTTGCAGAGATGTGAACAAACAAATCTTGTCTTGAATTGGGAGAAGTGCCACTTTATGGTTAATGAAGGCATTGTATTGGGTCATAAAATCTCTGAAAGAGGTATTGAAGTGGATCAAGTTAAGGTTGATGAAATTGAGAAAATGCCATGTCCTAAGGACATCAAAGGTATTCGTAGTTTCCTAGGTCATGTTGGTTTCTATAGGAGATTTATCAAAGACTTTTCTAAAATTTCTAGGCCTCTTACTAATCTTTTGCAAAATGATATTCCTTTTGTTTTTGATGATGATTGTCTTGAAGCCTTTGAAACACTCAAGAAAGCCTTAATTTCTGCACCTATTGTTCAACCACCTGATTGGAACTTGCCTTTAGAAATTATGTGTGATGCTAGTGATTATGCTGCTGGTGTTGTTCTAGGACAAAGAGTTGATAAGAAATTGAATGTTATTCATTATGCTAGTAAAACTCTAGACAGTGCTCAAAGAAGTTATGCTACTACTGAAAAAGAATTCTTAGCAGTGGTGTTTGCTTGTGATAAATTTAGACCTTATATTGTTGATTCCAAAGTAACTGTTCACACAGACCATGCTGCTATTAAATATCTTATGGAAAAGAAAGATGCTAAACCTAGACTTATTTGTTGGGTTCTCTTGTTACAAGAATTTGATCTACATATCATTGATAGAAAAGGAGCTGAGAACCCCGTAGCCGATAACTTGTCTAGGCATGAAAATGTGCTTGATGACCCACTACCTATTGATGATAGTTTTCCTGATGAGCAGTTAGCTGCAATAAATATTGCTAATGGTACTCCTTGGTATGCTGATTATGCTAATTACATTGTCGCCAAATATTTGCCACCTAGCTTTACTTACCAACAAAAGAAAAATTCTTCTATGATTTAAGACACTACTTTTGGGATGACCCACATCTTTATAAAGGAGTAGATGGTATTATTAGACGTTGTGTACATGAGCATGAATAGGGACAAATCCTATGGAAATGTCACTCCGAGGCTTATGGAGGGCATCATGCTGGAGATAGAACTGCTCACAAGGTATTGCAGTCTGGATTTTATTGGCCTACTCTCTTCAAGGATGCCCATAAGTATGTCTCATCTTGTGATGCATGTCAAAGGATAGGTAATATCGGTAAGCGTCAAGAAATGCCTATGAATTATTCACTTGCTGTTGAACCATTTGATGTTTGGGGATTTGATTACATGGGACCTTTTCCTTCCTCTAATGGGTATACACATATTTTGGTTGCTGTTGATTATGTTACTAAGTGGGTAGAAGCTATTCCAACCAGTAGTGCTGATCACAACACCTCTATTAAAATGCTTAAGGAAGTTATTTTCCCAAGGTTTGGAGTCCCTAGATATCTAATGACTGATGGTGGTTCGTACTTTATTCATGGTGCTTTCCGTAAAATGCTTGCCAAGTATGATGTTAACCATAGAATTGCATCACCTTATCATCCTCAGTCTAGTGGTCAAGTTGAACTTAGCAATAGAGAAATAAAATTAATTTTGCAAAAGACTGTTAATAGGTCCAGGAAGAATTGCTCTAAGAAATTAGATGATGCACTTTGGGCTTATAGAACAGCATATAAAAATCCTATGGGTATGTCTCCTTATAAAATGGTTTATGGAAAAGCTTGTCATTTGCCTCTTGAGTTAGAACATAAAGCATATTGGGCAGTCAAAGAGCTCAATTATGATTTCAAACTTGCTGGTGAAAAGAGGTTATTTGATATTAGCTCATTAGATGAATGGAGAACCTAAGCTTATGAAAATGCAAAGTTATTCAAAGAAAAAGTTAAAAGATGGCATGACAAAAGAATCCAAAAGCGTGAGTTTAAAGTCGGAGAATATGTTCTTTTGTACAACTCTCGTTTTAGATTTTTTGCAGGAAAGCTCCTCTCAAAATGGAAGGCCCATATGTCATCGAGGAGGCTTACCGGTCTGGAGCCATCAAAATAAATAATTCCGAAGGTACTAACCCGAAGGTTGTCAATGGGCAACGAATAAAGCATTATATCTCAGGTACCTCTATTAATGTTGAAAGTAATATTATCCAAACTTTGACACCGGAAGAACACATAAAAGAGTCCTTTCGAAGCACTCCAGAATCATGAAAATAAGGAGGTACGTGATACGGAAAGTAAACGGACTCCAAAAAATCCGCAAAAATATTTTTTTATCAGTTTTGGAATATTTTAGAATTTTGGAAATAAAGAAACTCACAGGAAGCGTCCCCTAGTGGGCACAAGACACCAGGGCGTGCCAGGCAGCCTGGCGCGCCCAGGTGAGTTGTGCCCACCTGGGACACCTCCTGTACTCCATTTTTCTTCCATGTACTTGTCTCCCAAGATAAAAAATCTATATATACTTCCCGAACCTGTTAATCACTATATCGCGGAGAAAATCCTCTATTCTCCTTTTCCCTTGCTGTTTTCTGTTAGATCCCATCTACCATGGCTGCTTCAAGCTCCTCCAAGGACAAGTTCTTCAAGAACGTCATCAACCCATATTTGCGGGAGGTGGTGCAGCACCCTCAGGTCATTGAGATGCATGAGGGGGTGCTTCACCTTTGCGATGTGCCCTGTCCCAAGGGGACGGGAACCGTGGAGGCTAGGCTTGAAGCTATGGAGCAAGATGTCTTCCGGTGCAAGGGGATGGTGGAGCGT
Organism: Triticum aestivum; assembly: GCF_018294505.1. Classification (NCBI taxonomy): domain Eukaryota; kingdom Viridiplantae; phylum Streptophyta; class Magnoliopsida; order Poales; family Poaceae; genus Triticum; species Triticum aestivum. The sequence continues at coordinate 168,827,262 of NC_057811.1, read as the reverse complement.
GGACTCCATGTCAATCACCTCATGATCACGGACCTCTCCTGTGATCTCAAGGTGGATGGCAAGCCCATGAAGGACATCATTTTCACCTTCAACGAGCAAATCAACTTCCTCCAAAGCCAGATCTATGACCTTCAAAACCAAGTCTTTGAATATGAGGCGAGGTTTAAAGGTATGAGTTTGGCTGCTAGTTGCAGGACCCGTGAGACTCACTCTCCCTCTTATGATGGTGGACCACTACCATGGAAATATGAGGACAAGGCCTCTTCTTCATCACCACCTCCATCTTCTTCACCACCAAAGAAGAACTGAGTATTAGGTATGGGCACTCCCCTTGGCTTCCGCCAAGCTTGGGGGAGGTGCCCCGGTATCGTATCATCCCATGATCTTTTTGCTTTTACTTATCTTAGTTCGTTCTTTTTGCTTTAGATGAAATAAAGTTAGTTCGATCCTTTCTTCTTCAAGAGTTTGCTTAGTGATCTATCATTGTAATCGTGTGCAAATTATATAATAAAGTTTAGTTTGAGTTTTTGCTTTCTTTACTTTCATGTTTTAAATAAAGAAAAGTAATAAGAAATAAAGAAATAAGAAAGGAAATAAATAAAAAGAAAGGAAATAAATCAATAAGATTATATACTAATTCTATGGTAGGTGATAGCACCACATAAGGAAAAGTATAAGTAGGAAATTTTGTTAGAGATTGACAAACAGAGTATTAGTCAATGATCACCGTTCAAGAATTCACCCGATTAATCAGTTAACGAGCCAACTAATCGCTACTCATAGCATGGCCGAATCGAATAACACCTATTCATCACGTTAACTTGTCATGCCGATTAATTAGCTAGTTAGACCGATTAATCAGTTGTCGTGCCGACTAATCCCTACTGGCCCATTAACGGGTGGGCAAACAAAGCCCAAAATTTTGGTCCATAACCCCTTCCGGCCCCATGCCGCTCCTTAATAGATAGGATTAATAATTTTACCTCCTCTCTATGCTTTTCATATGTGTATGGCAGCATATTTTGGTATACTACATAGCTGGGAGCATGAGAGTATGGTATATAAAAAATCTAGATATATGTTGGAAAGTTTCTATTCAATCTACCGATTAATCCAGTTAATAGGCCGATTCACCGATTAATCGCTACTCCTAAACTGACCGAGCAGCTACCAGTTAACGATTTCTTGAACATTGTCAATGATGCAACTCAAGAAAGAATTAATAAGGGAAGAGAAGATTCACATATAAATATACTATCATAGAAATCTTTTGTGATCGTGAGCCCGCATCAAAATATTATATGCCAAAATTGTTGACATTGGACAAGGAAGACAACTTAATGGTTTATGTTTGTTTATATTCACATAGAAGTCATATTGTCATAGATCCTTTAACATGTGGTGCTTGCCCCTATCATTGCTAGCCAGAAATTACGCACTAAGTAGAGATACTACTTGTGCATCCAGAAAAACCTTAATCCCAAATCTTTTTCAAATGTCCACCATACCTACATAGGGATTGAGCAAGATCCCTCAAGTAAGGTGTCATCGGTGCAAAAAGGTAATAAAAATTGCTTCTAAAAGTGTGAGATCATTTAGTGTAAGATAAAATTCAGCGTTGTACGAACTTGGATGGCAAAGAATAAAACGACAGACTGCATAATAAAGGTTGTCATCTTAAGGGGCAATACAACGTGACATTCTCTTGCACTAAGGGATTGAGCATACAAACAATTAAGCGCATGGCAACCTCTGCTTCCCTCTGCGAATGGCCTATCTTTTACTTTTATGTATTTACTTTTATGCAAAGAGTCAAAGTTTTCCTTATATTCCTTTTTATTTTCTCCTTTGGCAAGCATCATGTGGTGAGGAAAGATCTAGGCACATATGTCCAGTTGAATATAGATAGCATGAGTTATTATTGTTGACATCACCCTTGAGGTGAGTATGTTGGGAGGCGAAACTATAAGCCCCTATCTTTCTATGTGTCTGGTTGAAACGTTTTGCTCATGGGTACGCGGTTAGTGTTAGCAATCATAGAAGACTATATGATGGTTGAGTATGTGGACTTGCCTAAAGGCTCCGACACGTGACCCTTCCTGAAAAAATGATGAATTATAATTGCAAAGTTGACTGAGAACATAGTTTGTTGGTTTCTAATAGAGTTTTTGCTTTATACTTCGATTGTGTGATGAACTATTACTTATTCATGGGAAGTGTATGATGAAAGTTCTATGATAAAATTCCTATGTTTAATTTTGTTGTTGTTATAATAATCAACATGATGCTTCTATGTCCGTATTTTGTTTTTATCGACACCTCTCCCTCAAAGCATGTGGACATGTTTTTCGATTTCGGTTTTCGCTTGAGGACAAGCGAGGTCTAAGCTTGGGGGAGTTGATACGTCCATTTTGCATCATGTTTTCTTATTGTTATTTATAATGTTTTTATCCATAATAATGTTTTTTGGAGTAATTCTAATGCCTTTTCTCTCATAATTTACAAGGTATACATAAAGAGGGAGAATTCCGGCAGCTGGAAATCTGGACCTGGAAAAGCTACGTCGGGCCACCTATTCTGCACAACTCCAAACAAGCTGAAACTTGACGGGGATTTTTTATGGAATATATAAGAATTACTGGAGCAAATAACTACCAGAGGGGGGCCACCAGGTGGGCACAACCCACCTGCGCGCGCAAGGGCCCCCTAGCGCACCCTGGTGGGTTGTGGCCTCCTCGGCCCACCTCCGGTGCCCATCTTCTGGTATATAGGTCATTTTGACCTAGAAAAAATAAGGAGAAGGTTTTCGGGACGGAGCGCCGCCGTCTCGAAGCGGAACTTGGGCAGGAGCACTTTTGCCCTCCGGCGGAGCGATTCCGCGAGGGGAACTTCCCTCCCGGAGGGGGAAATCATCGTCATCATCATCACCAACAACTCTCCCATCTTGGGGAGGGCAATCTCCATCAACATCTTCAACAACACCATCTCATCTCAAACCCTAGTTCATCTCTTGTATTCAATCTTGTTACCAGAACTATAGATTGGTGCTTGTGGGTGACTAGTAGTGTTGATTACATATTCTAGTTGATTACTATATGGTTTATTTCGTGGAAAATTATATGTTCAGATCCATTAGCTATTTAATACCCCTCTGATCATGAACATGTTTATCATTTGTGAGTAGTTACTTTTGTTCTTGAGGTCACGGGAGAAATCATGTTGCAAGTAATCATGTGAATTTGATATGTGTTCGATATTTTGATTGTATGTATGTTGTGATTCCTTTGGTGGTGTCATGTGAACGTCGACTACATGACACTTCACCATATTTGGGCCTAAGGGAATGCATTGTGGAGTAGCAATTAGATGATGGGTTGTGAGAGTGACAGAAGCTTAAACCCCAGTTTATGCGTTATTCCGTAAGGGACCGATTGGATCCAAAAGTTTAATGCTATGGTTAGAATTTATTCTTAATACTTTTCTCGTAGTTGCGGATGCTTGCGGGAGGGTTAATCATAAGGAGGGGTTTGTTCAAGTAAGAACAACACCTAAGCACCAGTCCACCCACATATCAAATTATCAAAGTACCGAACACAAATCAAACCAACATGGTGAAGTGACTAGATGAAATTCCCGTGTGCGAACGCTTTGCTTATCATAAGAGACCGTTTTAGCCTGTCCTTTTCCTCAAAAGGATTGGGCTACCTTACTGCGTACTTTTTACTATTATCGTTACTTGCTCGTTACAAATTATCTTGCTATCAAACTACTCGCTACTTACAATTTCAGCACTTGCAGACATTACCTTAATGAAAACTACTTGTCATTTTCTTCTGCTCCTCGTTGGGTTCGACACTCTTACTTATCGAAAAGAGCTACAATTGATCCCCTATACTTGTGGGTCATCAGACACCTGTAGAGCATGTTTATAATCACCCAGTTACGTTGTGATGTTTGATAGCACACAAGGTGTTCCTCCGGTATTCGGGAGTTGCATAATCTCATAGTCAAAGGAATATGTATAAGTTATGAAGAAAGCAACAACAATAAAACTTAACGATCATTATGCTAAGCTAACGGATGGGTCTCGTCCATCACATCATTCTCCTAATGATGTGATCCCGTTCATCAAATGACAACACATGTCTATGGTCAGGAAACTTAACCATCTTTGATTAACGAGCTAGTCTAGTAGAGGCATACTAGGGACACTTTGTTTTGTCTATGTATTCACACATGTATCAAGTTTCCGGTTAATACAATTCTAGCATGAATAATAAACATTTATCATGATATAAGGAAATATAAATAATAACTTTATTATTGCCTCTAAGGCATATTTCCTTCAGCCTGCTCCTTTGTGAACCGCTCGGACTCCTCGAGTCCAAGCCGCAATGCCTTGGCATTTTTGCGGAGGCGACGACGGGCATCCATCTCGGCTGTGGTCAATAATCGGCAGATGACTCCACAAAGGAGCTCCTCGTCCGAGTTGGAGGGCAGGGCAACCGACACGCTACATGATCCACAGCCGAACCGGCATCCGGGTTGCGCCCTTTGCCTCGCGCGATGGGCTGCCCGCGCCTCTGACGCGGGGAGCCGCGACCATGGGCTAGGCCGTGTTGGAACCATTTCCCATCGTCGATGGGAAAAGCGGGGCCGAATGTGATGACCTGGAGCTCCAAGAGCCCTGCTGGGCCACCGGGGCAGGTGGATTGGGAATAACCAGCACCGGTGTGCAGAGGAGGAGGAGATCCACCGGGCAACCAAGGAATGTGTAGAGGACGAGCAAGACGAGGAGGAGAAGCCACCCCTACCCACTCACGGCCGGTCGATGGCAACCCTGACTGCGAGCTCCCCCTTCGACTCTGTCGTGAAGGTGTCTCAGTCAACCGGGTCAATTTCAGACGAGGACCTGCTACCGGATCCGGCCATGCTCAGGCGATGGGGGGGGAGGAGCGGACGGGGAGAGGACATTGGAAGGGGAGTGGACGAGGAGGTTGAGGAAAGTGAAAGCGAAAGTGGTTAGGGTTTGGTCTGGGTGGGATTTTTTTGGTGTCAAGGTGGCTAGAGTGCGTCAGATCGTACATGGTCATTGCGTCCGGACCGTCCCAATCGTATATGAAGGGTATCGGACAACACAGACGTTTGAGATGAGTTTGAGGGATCCGATCGAGTGGTGTATTTGGGTCCGAACGTTGTGTGTCTTTCTTGTACTTGAGCAGGTGTGGTAGCATGACCTTTGGGTGTAGCTGTGGGAGAGATGTTCTCATTAGCGATGGAGTGAAAGACATAGCAAAAGGAATAATGATTCTTTTACCATGCATGTATCTACAATTCGCCTTTAATTTGAGTTTCTGTGCTATATTTTTAATTTTTGATAAAATTAATCTTGTTTCCGGGTACACAAAGTTTTATTATTTTAAAGTGTACCAACAAAAACAAATGCATTTGTTTGAGACTGAACTTACTGGTACACGACGAAAGGTTAGAAAACATCGGCCCTCTTATGTTCTGTCTTCTATGGTTTACAATATGCCAAACCTAGAAAACGTGAGCACGGATCTCAAACACAACACTGATCGGTGGATCAATTCATGGTACTCCAGTATATATTTATATCATTTCCCATGCAATATCATTTCTCTCCCCGCCAAAAAAATAAATCATTTCTCGGCGGAAGTAAGTAAACGAGGATGATAGTAGTACGAGCAGTACAAGTCTGGCAGGCGGGAGAGAGAAGGTCCCTCGTCAAGCAAAATGACCGTCGAGGTCCACTGCAACCAGTACCCGTATATCTCTGTGTACCATTCTCGTTCGAAGAATCACACCAGCTGCAGCAGCACAGCACTACAATCCAATTATCCGACAGCCGGCGGGCTATCCATCCTTGACTAGACCGGAGGCGCCGTGACTTGATCTACCTTGGCGTACCATGCATACGTACAACAAATGGTGCCGATCCGTCAGCCGCCCTGATTGTCCTGTTCGTGGCGTCGAGAAGCGCAGGCCCTTGTTGACCGGCCGCTCGTGAACTGTTGACGCGGCGCGGTGCACCGAGGGGGACGGCAGTGGAGACGTGGCCTGCTAGACTCCTCGTACGTACGCGCGCACTACTTACTTCCTAGCGACGGAACCAGGATGCATGACGGGACAGGACGTGGTGTGAGCGAGCCGGTCCGTCGCGGCAACGACGAGCCGCTGACCAATGGAGTAGAATGCAATTCCAATTGCATTTGCAACACGTGCATTTGCGACCTTCTCAAGCAGCGCCTCGCCTCCTCCCCTGTTCGGCGTGCGGGGCAGCCTGGTCGGGCCGCGCTTCCTCTTGGTCGCCGGTTCTGTATAGGAGGCGCTGCTGGTGGCGGGGATCTAGTTCGGGCGAAATCCCTGGCCGGCCATGACCGGCCGCGCCGACGGCGACGCCTGAGGGCGCCGTTCCCCTCCTTGGAGGCGTCCGTATGGACTGATCTCCTCACTTCACCTTCCCCTAGGTCTCCCGGGCGAAAGCCCTAACTTTGTTGGGCGGCGGCGGCACTCACGGCGCCGTTCCCTTCTTGAAGCCTCCGCTTTGGGAACCTTGGGATTGGGTGGCGCTTGTGGGTGGTGGGCGACGGCGGTGGTGCGGCCTTATCCTAGCATGGATTTACGTCCGTTGCTTGAAGATAGACTCGCATAGGTGGAGGTCGTCGGCTGGCGTCGTGGTGGCGTCAATGGCGGAGGACCTGCCAAGGCTCACGTAGGTAGAGGTCGTCGTTTGGCGTCGTGGTGGCGTCGATCGCGGAGGACCTGCCAATGTTGTCACCTCAATCTGCTTTGAAGATGGACCAGTGAAAGATGGCGGCGACGACACATGTGAGTGCGTCGGACCGGTTTGAGCCCCGGACCCGGCAGATGGCTTGGTCGGGGCCTCCGGCTTTAGATAGCTTAGGTGAGAGGTCTGGGTATGTGGCCCAGCTTGCACCCTTTCATCATTTGGATAGGAGTAGCGGCAGATGTTGCTAAGATGGTGGATTCAGGCATATTGTTGTTCTACTTTGTAAGGTCCTTAAGAATAATTAATAAAATGGCCGCATGCATCTCCCAGATGCAGAGGCCGGGGTCATTCTCCTTTTCCAAAAAAAAAATATATGTTGCATTCTATACAAGTATGTATATTTTTTCAAATTTGTTGAAAGAACAATAAAATATTCGGTTACCCCTCAATGTCCCGCCACAGTGCATTATTTTTAATCAAAGGTGTTCCCAACTTTTTATTAAAAAATCCAAGGCCAAGTATCCCACATCACAAACATTTACAGCTCTCGGTCACAACACAAAGTAGCTGCGGCAGATTATTACAAACATGGAGGAATTTAAAGTCTCGGACTAAGATAGATAGATCAATGCCAAGCTATCCTAAGCAACTCCCGATCAAGCAGCCGGAGATATTCAAGAAGCCACGTAGCTTGGGCACCGACATAGGGCACCTCCCAAAGTCAAACGAGTGCACCTGTCGAAGCCAGGATGCATTTCATACTTCGCCACCTTCAACCCTAGAAGACAAAATCATTGTGAAAACGCCATAAGCCCCACAGGTAACAGCAATAAAGATGCTAACAACTTCATAGTGTTTACTTTGTTTCCAGAAAAGAACTAGGTCATCAAAAGAACTGGGAATTGAGATATTGAGAATATCAGCAATCACGTTCCAAATACTTTTTGCAACAATGCAGACACAAAAATAGATGATGGATGGATTCTAGCTCATTACGAAAGACACATGTCAGATCATCAACATGTCTATGTTTAGCCAAGTTGTCTTGAGTGGACTCTTGTTATTAATAATGAGCCACAAGAAAACATGTACATTAGAGGAACCTTAATCTTCCAAATAGCATCTCAGTTCAGAAGAGGAACCCAATTTTGAGATCTAACTGAGTAGGAACAAAAAGGTTCAAGCAACCAAATGGGGAGCATCACTACTAGAAGTAAGAGTTACAATTTTGACCAAATTAAGCAAATCAAACCACTGACCCATGAGCACTTCATCAACACATCTCCTAAAGGATAACTTAAGAGAAGTACCATCCCACACCTGGGCAACAGAAGCATTTTATTGTTGACAAATTGCAAATAGATCCCAAAATTGGGTTTTCAGAGAAACATCAACAAGTCAAATGTTATGCGAAAAGGAGACACTTTGCCCATCACCAATCTTCCACTTGTAAAAGTATTTTTTTTTTGCAGAAGCAAAAGCCCAAGAGATACTTTTCCAAAAGGGAGACCTCTGTCTAGGATTGGCCGACAAAATGTTAGGTTTGTCAGTAACATACTTACATTCCAGAAGTTTTTTCCAATCACTGGGTCTACCATCAAACAATCTCTTACTTCAAAAGGCCAACATTGCCAAATTAAAATCCCTAAGATTAGGGACACCCGTACCCCCAAATTCTTTTTTTCTGGAGATTAAACCCCAAGTAGCAAGATGGTACTTATGATCATTGCCCAAGTTGCCCAAGAAGAAATGAGTCATTTGGGAAGTGATGGCATCAATGGCCCACTTACAAAACTTCATGATAGACATAAGGTAAGTAGGAATACTAGCAATGCACGTGCCGAGGAGGATAAGTTTACCCATATAGGAAAGATTCTGTCTAACCAACCAGAGATGTCTTCAATAATTCTGTCAATAATAGGTTGTATGTCTCCTTTCTAAGTTTTTTTTTATAAAATGGAAGGGGCACACCCAAATTCTTAAAAGGGAAGGAGCCAAGTTGACGACAGAAACCTAGTAAAGCAACTAGCTAGTAGCTACATCATCGTCTACATGAATAGTGTGAGGGTCATTTTTGTGAAAATTAATTTTGATCCAGAGAATTAATTTTCGTCACAATGCATGTTTGAGAATCATTTCGTTCTAGTAATGTGAAATCAAGAGAGTGGCTAGCCAACGTCACAAACAAGCATCCCCTAACCGACGTTTACCTGCAGCCACCGCCACACGGCCGGCCGGCCCGCCGGCTTGAAAGTCCAGTTCCCTGATCTCCGTACGTAATCCCTCCGATCCACCGATGGACGGCCACGGGCGCCCGCCGCGTCCGGGCTGGACGGCAGCGTCCGTCCGACAGAGGCGACCTGAACGGGTCAAGCCGTTCATGCGCTGGGGCGCTGGGCGGGTCAAACCATGCACGCTCGAGCCTAGTCCGACTAGAGAGCAGTAGAGCCGAACGACAAGGACCCATGCGATTCCACGCCCGCCACCCTGGTACGTAGTCGTACTCTCGATCACGACGCCCTAATCGCGCCACTAAACCGCGTGTTCGCCGGCAAGCCGACGGCGCGGGAGCGCGGGCATATATAGCTCGTGCCCCGGCACCTTCTCCTCAGACAGTCCGTCAGTCAGTCAGTCATCAGCCACTGACGAAGCCATTTCCAACCCTCTCGTACGCATCTTCCACGAGAGCATCAGCAAAGCAAGAATAAAGGCAGCTAGCAGCACGAACAACGGCGGCTAGCGGCTGAAGGAGGAGGAGGAGGGGCCGATGGAGATCGTGAGGATGGGAAGCTCGGCGGGGGGCGGGAGCGGCGTGCGGCGGACGGCGTCGTCCTGGCGTGGGGCGTCGGGGAGGAGCGACGCCTTCGGGCGGTCGGCCAGGGAGGAGGACGACGAGGAGGCGCTGCGCTGGGCGGCCATCGAGAAGCTCCCCACGTACGACCGCATGCGCAAGGGCATCCTGCTCCCCGGCGCCGTCGCCGGCGTCGGCGGCGCCGGGCAGGAGGTGGACATCCAGGGGCTCGGCCTCAACGAGAGGAAGAACCTCATCGAGCGCCTCATACGCACCGCCGAGGAGGACAACGAGCGCTTCCTCCTCAAGCTCCGCGACCGGATGGAGCGGTGCGTCTCGGCTCAATTCATCACCTCGCTTCCGTAGCTCTGTTCATCCATTTCTCTCTCCCGGCACGACGGGCGCTGATGTTTGATGTGCTTGGCAGGGTTGGGATCGAGAACCCGACGATCGAGGTGCGGTTCCAGAACCTCAACATCGACGCCGAGGCCTACGTCGGCAACCGGGGAATCCCGACGTTCATCAACTTCTTCTCCAACAAAATCATGGTATGCATCTTATTCTTCGGCACAGCAGCTTCATGATCCTTCACTCATGGAATGGGAGAACCGAACAAAGTTCACGCTGAGTGGTTCCAACTCCAGCTTCTGATCCTTGTTTGTTTGAATCCTTCAGAATGTGCTGAGTGCTCTGCGCATCGTGTCAAGCGGGAAGAGGCCCATCTCTATCATCCATGACATCAGCGGAATCGTAAGGCCCGGCAGGTGAGCGAGAGATCACGGACCTGTTTGTTTTGCATCATCTCACAGTTCTTTCCATAATCTTGTGGAGTTTCTTCAGGATGTCCTTGTTGCTTGGCCCCCCTGGGTCTGGAAAAACTAGCCTACTCCTGGCACTGGCAGGGAAGCTGGACTCAACTCTCAAGGTACCACATCTTCACATCCTTTCGTGATTTTGAGTACTCTGTTTTTTCGTTCGGATACAGAAATTTGCAGTATGATCAGGGAAGATATAGAGATGTAAGCTGTAACATGATGAATTTAAAATTGGAAATGTTCAGGTGTCAGGGAGAGTGACTTACAACGGGCATGACATGCATGAATTTGTCCCCCAGAGGACATCAGCGTACATCGGGCAGCATGATCTTCACATCGGTGAAATGACGGTGAGGGAGACGCTGGCCTTCTCTGCGAGATGTCAAGGAGTCGGAACCCGTTACGGTAGGTGACATGGGAGCTGGAAAAAGGATATCTAGCTATTCACAAATTGTACAGTGATTCTTATCGTGGTTTCAAATTGCAGACATGCTTACTGAACTCTCAAGAAGGGAGAAAGAAGCCAACATCAAGCCAGATCCTGACATTGATGTCTACATGAAGGTGAGCTGTTATTCCATACGGATCAAAACCCCAGCTTATTTAGAAGTAACGATATTTGCCTTTTTGAAGAGAATCGAAATAAACTAGAATTACTAAGTTATTCTGCTCCTCTGTCCAAACAGGCCATCTCTGTGGAAGGTCAAGAGAGCGTGATCACAGATTACATCCTCAAAGTGAGCACCATACATAACATGAAAAATAAGCCAAACAAGTGCATATGCCCCTGACACACTTGCCTCCGTCGTGCAGATTTTGGGTCTGGAAATATGTGCAGATACAATGGTTGGCGACGGTATGATCAGAGGCATCTCAGGAGGACAAAAGAAGCGTGTCACCACAGGTATATGCAATATGCAGTGAAGGAAATAAATGCGCATAATGATGCCCTTTTGATCATGACAGTGAAATCAGATCTCTAAAATCATTGAAATTTAAATAGGCGAGATGCTTGTCGGGCCAGCAAAGGCACTGTTTATGGATGAAATCTCCACTGGTCTGGACAGCTCCACAACGTACCAGATCATCAACTCCCTCAGGCAATCTGTCCACATCCTTGGTGGCACGGCGTTAATCGCGTTGCTTCAGCCCGCGCCTGAAACATACGAGCTCTTTGATGACATTGTTCTGCTCACCGAGGGGAAAATCGTGTACCAGGGTCCTCGAGAAAGTGTCCTTGAGTTCTTTGAGGCCGTCGGATTCAGATGCCCTGAGAGGAAAGGCGTTGCAGACTTCTTGCAAGAAGTATGTGATACACAGGAGTTCTCTGTGCTGCATTTTTTTTTTTGAAAGAAACTCCCTATGCTACATGTTAGGACTAGGAACTCAAACTTGACATTTTTCATTGTGAATGCACAGGTAACATCTAGGAAGGATCAGCACCAGTACTGGTGCCGAAATGACGAGCCATACCGATACATCTCGGTCAACGACTTCACGGAGGCATTCAAAGCATTCCATGTTGGCCGCAAGATGGGCTCAGAGCTCAGGGTGCCGTTTGATCGAACCAGGAACCACCCTGCTGCGCTCACTACTTCCAAGTTCGGTATCAGCAAGATGGAGCTTCTTAAGGCATGCGTCTCTAGGGAGTGGCTGCTGATGAAGAGGAACTCGTTTGTTTACATCTTTAAGATAGTCCAGGTTTGCATCCTGCTTGTTGAAATCTTCCTCAATTTTGAACTCGGATAGTGAAGTCTGATGAATGTTACGTGTTTGTACCAGCTCATAATCCTTGGGACCATCGCAATGACTGTCTTCTTGCGTACGGAGATGCACCGGAACTCAGTCGAGGATGGAGTGATCTACATGGGCGCGATGTTCCTCGGCCTGGTCACGCATTTATTCAATGCATTCGCCGAGCTCGCCATGAGCATTGCAAAGCTGCCCATATTCTACAAGCAGAGGGACCTGCTCTTCTATCCATCATGGGCGTATGGATTGCCTACATGGCTGCTCAAGATCCCGATATCATTTCTGGAGTGTGCCGTATGGATCTGCATGACTTACTATGTCATCGGCTTCGATCCAAACATCGAAAGGTTCTTCCGCCATTACCTGCTGCTTGTGCTGATCAGCCAGATGGCATCGGGTCTCTTCCGGGTTCTTGCTGCATTAGGAAGGGATATGGTTGTTGCAGACACGTTTGGGTCGTTTGCTCAGCTTGTTCTTCTGGTTCTTGGTGGCTTCTTGATAGCTAGAGGTATGTCGAATCTCCCTCTATTCAGCATCTGTTCATGTAGTCAACTGTCAAGAACATCATGCCGAGTTCTATTTCTGCAGATAACATCAAGGCATGGTGGATTTGGGGCTACTGGTGCTCCCCTCTGATGTATGCCCAGAACGCCATAGCGGTGAACGAGTTCCTTGGGCATAGTTGGAGGATGGTAATGCAGCGTCTCCTGGACCCTTGACCAGTCGACTTTCAGACAGATAATTTATAAAAATGCCAATCTTTGCACAGGTTGTTGATCCGACAGACAGCAATGACACGCTTGGCGTACAAGTCTTGAAGTCGCGCGGCATCTTTGTCGACCCAAACTGGTACTGGATCGGTGTTGGTGCCTTACTTGGGTACATCATGCTCTTCAATGTACTCTTCATTGTGTTCCTCGACTTGCTTGACCGTGAGTACCTTCTCACCAGCCGTAAAATGCATTGATTCGCGCATCGTTAACATCTTACGTTGGCGCTGACATCCTTCTTCTATCCACAGCACTTGGAAAGGGCCAAAATGTTGTTTCTGAAGAGGAACTGATGGAGAAGCATGTGAACCGCACCGGAGAAAATGTAGAGTTGCTGCTTCTTGGAAACGATTCCGAGAATTCACCTTCCAATGGTCAGTAGAAATTCTTGCATAGACTGCATCAAGGAACGCATTTCCACCGCTGCATCATTGTGACAAGTGTAACAAATGCAGGAGGAGGAGAAATCACTGGCGCTGACACCAGGGAGAGGGGAATGGCACTTCCATTTACTCCCTTGTCAATCACATTCGACAATATCAGATATTCTGTGGACATGCCTCAGGTAAGCATAACCAAGAAGTTCTATCCCGGGTTCAACGCAGCGGCAGCTGGTACTAATGACAGATACTAATTGTGATGCACAAATCTTTGACAGGAAATGAAAGACAAAGGTATTACTGAAGACCGGCTAGTGCTCCTGAAAGGTGTAAGCGGAGCTTTCAGGCCAGGAGTTCTTACAGCATTGATGGGCGTCAGCGGGGCGGGAAAGACCACTCTGATGGATGTGTTGGCGGGACGGAAAACTGGCGGTTACATTGAAGGAGACATCAACATCTCTGGATACCCGAAGAACCAAGAAACTTTTGCCCGGATTGCTGGTTACTGTGAGCAGAATGATATACATTCTCCACATGTCACCGTTTATGAATCCCTCGTGTACTCGGCGTGGCTCCGATTGTCCCCTGATGTAGACTCAGAAGCAAGACAGGTAAGTTGAATGACCTTTGTTCTGCTAGTTCATAAGTAGCTCATCGTAAAATACACACTGCAACTGATCTCTGGAGTACTGAACTGATCCATTTTATGAATTCAGATGTTTGTGGAACAAGTCATGGATCTCGTCGAGCTGACATCATTGAGGGGAGCATTGGTGGGACTGCCAGGAGTGAATGGTTTATCCACCGAACAGCGTAAAAGGCTCACCATTGCTGTTGAGCTTGTTGCCAACCCCTCCATCATATTCATGGATGAACCAACTTCTGGACTGGACGCAAGGGCAGCTGCCATCGTGATGAGGGCGGTCAGAAACACAGTAGACACAGGAAGAACAGTTGTCTGTACCATCCACCAGCCCAGCATCGACATATTTGAAGCTTTTGATGAGGTAAATTGCAGCAAGGACAAGGAAATTGTGTGATCTGTAGAAGTATTGATTGTCTCATGTGAGAACTCACTTGTTATTCTTGAATATTTACAGTTGTTCCTGATGAAACGGGGAGGAGAAGAAATTTATGTCGGCCCCTTGGGACACAACTCATGCCATCTGATCGATTACTTTGAGGTGAGGCTCCTTACTGATCTATTGGATAGAGCAACCGATTTCCAATTTATAGCATGCATGATGAACCTTGCTTGGTGCCCCAAATGCAGGGCATACAAGGTGTGAAGAAAATCAAGGATGGATACAACCCTGCAACCTGGATGTTAGAAGTGACCACCCTAGCTCAGGAAGATGCCTTGGGTCTCAACTTTGCCGAAGTATACATGAATTCTGACCTATACCGGTATGTTGCAGTCTCAGAGCGTTGTTTCTGTATGTTTGTATACTTCTCCATCATTTCACTGATTCAAATGCATCATCAGGAGGAACAAAGCTTTGATAAGTGAACTAAGCACACCTCCACCTGGATCGACGGACCTGTACTTCTCAAAACAGTACGCGCAGTCCTTCTTCACACAATGTGTTGCTTGCCTGTGGAAGCAGCACAAGTCATATTGGAGAAATCCATCATACACTGCAACTAGAATCTTCTTCACGACGGTTATCGCCCTCATCTTTGGCACCATCTTTTTGAACCTAGGACAGAAAGTGTAAGTACCTTCGCTAACAACTCCAGATGAGACACTGATACATAATGACACAGCGTGAGAAAGAAACTTATTTGTACTTCATCTTTCCTTTCAGCGGCAAGAGACAAGACCTGTTCAATTCTTTGGGTTCCATGTACGCAGCAGTTATTTTCATTGGAATTCAGAATGGCCAATGCGTTCAACCTATTGTCGACGTCGAGCGAACAGTTTTTTACCGAGAAAAGGCTGCTGGGATGTACTCTGCTCTACCCTATGCTTTTGCACAGGTATTGCTCGTCCCAGAAGATTTGAAAGAAAAGATAGCACTTTTCTTCCTTCAACATTTTTTTAAAATAAAATATAATGATTTAACCATTCAACAGGTTTTCATTGAGATCCCACACGTCTTCCTGCAGACCATTATTTATGGTCTGATTGTTTACAGCTTGATTGGCTTGGACTGGGCATTTATGAAATTCTTCTGGTACATGTTCTTCATGTTCTTCACTTTCCTGTACTTCACATTTTATGGGATGATGGCGGTCGCTATGACGCCAAACAGTGACATTGCTGCCATAGTGGCAACTGCATTCTATGCGGTATGGAATATCTTTGCCGGCTTCCTAGTCCCCCGATCAGTAAGTGTCCTATGACTGGTTTATTTGCAGTGAACCAACCTCTACATTTTCTCCATACTGTCGATGCTAAACTATATGTGTCTTGTCTGGCTTGCAGAGGATACCAATATGGTGGAGGTGGTACTCATGGGCATGCCCGGTGGCATGGACACTCTACGGGCTTGTTGCCTCACAATATGGAGACATCGCAGACGTTAGGCTGGAGGATGGGGAACAAGTGAACGCTTTCATCCACAGATTCTTTGGATTCAGGCATGATTACGTAGGTTTTATGGCTGTCGGTGTTGTAGGATTCACTGTTCTCTTCGCTTTCGTTTTTGCCTTCTCTATCAAAGTCTTGAACTTCCAAAGAAGATAGAGAGGCTATCTGAAAACAGCTTCAGATCGCCATAGCTAATAGAGTGTTGGCTTGGCAGTAGGGAACACAGGAAAGTAAGTTTAGAGGCACAAATATTTGGTATCCGTTTCTCATGCAATTAACATATTTCTTAGATCAGCAGTTCAATTATGTATATATACTGTATACTGTAACTATCAGAGAAGGGCCCGTTGTAATTTTGTAAAATTGCCAAAAGTTCAAATATTTTTATGCAAGATTGTCTATCTTTGGTTCAGTTGATACATGTTCCCTTCGAAAAGCCCATTACCGACTAACATGGCCAAAAAGATGACTTGGCTTATATAGTTCCGAAGAATATTGTGGGAAACTTAACAAATTTCCAGTGAAAACTAGCTTTGGAAACTGGTAGTATAATCAAGATTTGTGAATGGTGATGCGCTGTGTTTGTGTTCAGCATACGAATTGCTCGTTCACAAGTACTCCCTCTGTAAACAAATGTAAGACGTTTTGGCAGTTTAAATATCATTGTAGCACTTGGAAAATAGAGCCTTAATGAACCTTAAAGAAGAAGAAGGAACTCGCATTTCAACGACTAACAGGGTGCTGCTATCTGGCTGAATGTATTCACATTTTCAATTGTTGAGGTGTCTCAAATTCAGTTACTATCTTATTTCAACAACTAACAGGGTGGAAAGCTATTGTGTCTCAAATTGTTTTGTTATAAAAGCGATAATTTTGGAGCAGCAAACATGATTTCATCATAGCCCTGAGTTTTTTTCTTTTGAGATTATAGCCCTGAGAATTCGAAACAGTAGCATAAGACTAATGCTGGTAGAATCGACACTAGCTAATGAACTCTGAGAACAGGCATCCACTTCCGCCAGATTCTGCAGATTTGAGTACGGACTACCTGAAGGAGTGTCGCGGTCCCCTGCACACCCAATCGATCCCACCACCGAATCAACATCGACTCCTCTGCCTCCATCACGGGCGCAGCAGCACCTCAACCTCGTCTGCTTCAGAGCAAAGCTCCCCCTTCCGGCCCTACCAGGCTCCCCCCCGCGGGCTCCGGCGGCCGCCGCTCCTAGTCCGCAGGGTGCCTTGGAATCCGCGCGAGCCCCCGGGGGAGGTTTTCTTTTTTACAGCGCCATTTCCATTTGAGATAATTGCACATGTTCGTTCCAGCCGGCTGATAACTCGTTGGCGTCGGACGCCTCGTTTGCCTTCCACGTGTCCCTTACACCGCACGATTTGAATCACTCTAATGCAGTGGCGGTGCTACTAGGAGTCAAAGCAAGTGATGTCAAAGCTATGTGCATGTGGATAGCATATCAGGTGCTACCGACCTGCCCATGCTACCATGCCACGGAACAATGGCACCCGTCAAAGCATAAATGAAGGGATAGGAATAGGATGCAACGTCTGGTGTTCTTTTCTATACAGCCTCTTAAAAGATGCTTCACTTCTCAGATTTTTTCTACTCTATGGCATGAATACCAACGACACCCAAAAATTGGCCAAAATTAGATGAAAACAGAAAAATCTAGAGGCATCCCTACTAGCCCTGGACAAAACAGATTCAGCAGCAATATCACAGTCCCCGCATAGGTCCTCGTGGTCTATCACCGCATCAAGTGGAGCAACTACATGATATGTGAATTTGAAATCTATGTTGCATGCACGCCTTCATTTGAGTAACATGGACATTGAGGAGCAAGATTGAGAAACAAAAGGAGAAATGAACACCAACTTGGACTAAAACAGAAATAGGTAGCTCAAATTGTACATGTGCTTTTTGCGCACCGCACTTGATTGGTTGCTCTTCCTCGTCTTCCATGTTTCCAAAGGAAAGCGATTTGGTAGAAGGAACTAAGAATGGGAAAGGACCTGGAATGAGAAGAAGACCAAATATAAGAATGCAGATATAAATGTGCCACGGACTAGAACATCCCTTCGCAATATTTCACTTTCTCAGGGTGGTTCCTAAACATTATATACAGGGTGCTTCCACACCAATCCTGTTCGTCCGATATGAATCCATTGGTTGTCATTGCACCGTAGCATGGGAAACATCCGTATCACTGGATATGTTCACTGTACACATGCATATACGTAGGCAAACTACTATAAAACGTAGGTGTATTAGTGCTGCTAATCCAACTTTTGTGATGTCACTTGACATCATATACAACATGTAGCACCGACACTAACTCTAATGTACTGGCTCTTAACTTGACATGTCATAGATAGTGGATTTTTTTAGATAATTATCAAAGTGCATTGTCTCTTACTTCTGTATTGCATTTAATCGGATTAAGGATTATATTTGCATCTTAATCTTGTGGCCTAGTGGTAGAAAGAAAGAAACAAGTGAATAATAGGAAGATAAGCCATAACAAATTAAATCATTAATTACACTGCACCCAAACGAGCTAAGGGTCGTATATCCAGTAACTTATTCCCCGACTTCATAAACTCATCGATCTTATTTTTCATCGCCTCAACCTCTCCTTATCTCTTGAGCATCTCCATTGACACCTTCCTTCCATTAAGCCAACCCATCCTAGATGATGGAGTGGGACTTCTAGGTACACTTTCCTCTCCATCACCACCATCTTCCTCACCGTCGTCCATCTTGGAAGAAAAATGTTCCATGACTTCCCATGCATTGGAGCAGCGTCATCATTCCTTGATTTCCACTTGTCGTTGCTTTCCAACACATTCTAATAATGTTGAAGGCCAAATATTTATACTACAACTTGGCCATTTACCGATACCTATGTTGGATAATCTCATCCTACAACATACAAATGTTCAAAGTGTTGCAAATGTGATGTTGAAATACCTATACGGTATTTCTATGTGTGTACGTTGTTGTATTCATCTTGGAATTGATGTAATCCGGTTCATGTTGTTGTACAAATTGATCCCATCTCTTATAAGTTATCGTAGGGATCAAGTCTCGCACAACTTGAACCGACCTCCGTAAATCTCTCCTGTTATATACCAATCCCTTGAGTTAGCAGGTCACGGAGTGCCTCACCCAGATAATTTCCTTCTCTGGAAAGCTCAGGTACCCCACAGATCAGAGGCACAAGGATGTTTGGTTACCTCAACGGCACCACCGGAACGAGGTGGAGGTCTAGGAGCCGGATAAATCTGGCACAAAGAAGGTATCAAATCCATTGCACTAAATCTGGATTTATCAGGATCCCTCTCCCGAGAGGTCCTCGCTCAAGTCTCCCATATCACCTTTTCTGCATCACTTTGGAAGCTCCTTACAGTGATGCTTTCGTCTCAATCTCGTGTCTGAGAAATTCAACTTCGCACCTTGCTCGCAAATACAAAGAAGGGGGCATGACGTCGACTGCAAACTTCACCAAGATGAAAAGAATAGCAGATGAGATGGAAACCATCGGGAACAAGGTGGACGAAGATGATCTGATCTCACAAATCCTTGCGGGGCTGGACAACAACTATAATCCTTCTGTCTTTGCCATCTCTGCAATGACTAGTCGTGCAAATAGTTGTCCTTGTCCCTTGGCAATTTGTACGGGAAACTTCTTGTAGCAAAAGGGCGCCCTGAAGCCTAAAATTAGGCGGGCGAATAATCTGCCAATCATGCCAACAAAGGGGGGCGGGTCCAATGTATCTATAATTTTTTATTGCTCCATGCTATATTATCTACTGTTTTGGACATTATTGGGCTTTATTATCCACTTTTATAGTATTTTTGGGACTAACCTATTAACCGGAGGCCCAGCCCAGAATTGTTGTTTTTTGCCTATTTCAGAGTTTCGCAGAAAAAGAATATCAAACGGAGTCCAAACGGAATGAAACCTTCGGGAACGTGATTTTTAGGAAGATTATGATCCAGGAGACTTGGACCCTACGTCAAGAAAAAAAGGAGGAGGCCACGAGGTAGGGGGGCGCGCCCACCCCCCCAGGGCACGCCCTCCACCCTCGTGGGCCCCCTGTTGCTCCACCGACGTACTCCTTCCTCCTATATATACCTACGTACCCCCAAACGATCAGATACGGAGCCAAAAACCTAATTCCACCGCCGCAACCTTCTGTACCCACGAGATCCCATCTTGGGGCCTGTTCCGGAGCTCCGTCGGAGGGGGCATCCATCACGGAGGGCTTCTACATCAACACCATAGCCTCTCCGATGAAGTGTGAGTAGTTTACCTCAAACCTTCGGGTCCATAGTTAGTAGCTAGATGGCTTCCTCTCTCTTTTTGGATCTCAATACAATGTTCTCCCCCTCTCTCGTGGAGATCTATTCGATGTAATCTTCTTTTTGCGGTGTGTTTGTTGAGACCGATGAATTAAGGGTTTATGATCAAGATTATCTATGAACAATATTTGAATCTTCTCTGAATTCTTTTATGTATGATTGGTTATCTTTGCAAGTCTCTTCGAATTATCAGTTTGGTTTGGCCTACTAGATTGATCTTTCTTGCAATGGGAGAAGTGCTTAGCTTTGGGTTCAATCTTGCGGTGTCCTTTCCCAGTGACAGTAGGGGCAGCAAGGCATGTATTGTATTGTTGCCATCGAGGATAACAAGATGGGGTTTTTATCATATTGCATGAATTTCTCCCTCTACATCATGTCATCTTGCTTAAGGCGTTACTCTGTTTCCATGAACTTAATTCTCTAGATGCATGTTGGATAGCGGTCGATGAGTGGAGTAATAGTAGTAGATGCAGGCAGGAGTCGGTCTACTTGTCTCGGACGTGATGCCTATATACATGATCATACCTAGATATTCTCATAACTATGCTCAATTCTGTCAATTGCTCAACAGTAATTCGTTCACCCGCCGTAAAATACTTATGCTCTTGAGAGAAGCCACTAGTGAAACCTATGGCCCTCGGGTCTATCTTCATCATATTAATCTTCCAACACTTAGTTATTTCCTTTGCTTTTTTACTTTGCTTTTATTTTACTTTGCATCTTTATCATAAAAATACCAAAAATATTATCCTATCATATCTATCAGATCTCACTCTCGTAAGTGACCGTGAAGGGATTGACAACCCCTTATCATGTTGGTTGCGAGGATTTATTTGTATTGTGTAGGTGCGAGGGACTCGCGCGTAGCCTCCTACTGGATTGATACCTTGGTTCTCAAAAACTGAGGGAAATACTTACGCTACTTTGCTGCATCACCCTTTCCTCTTCAAGGGAAAACCAATGCAGTGCTCAAGAGGTAGCATTGCGCCGTCTCTGGCCTCCCCGCGTGCTCGCAACCCCC
Organism: Triticum aestivum; assembly: GCF_018294505.1. Classification (NCBI taxonomy): domain Eukaryota; kingdom Viridiplantae; phylum Streptophyta; class Magnoliopsida; order Poales; family Poaceae; genus Triticum; species Triticum aestivum. The sequence goes on along the minus strand of NC_057811.1, from coordinate 168,806,068 downwards.
TTGTTGCACCGGCGCCTCTCGCTCGCCGGCGCTCGCCGTCGTCGTCCGCGACTCGCCGCACCTCTGCAGTGACCCTCCGCCGCCCCGCGCCATCCCGCTGCTCCCTCGCTCGCATCGGCGTCCCGCTCAGGCACGCGCACCCATGCTCGCCCTTCGCCTCGCTTCCTGCCTCGTCCGCCGTGGACAACGGCCCCGCCATCCCACTCGCCGCCTCGCCCGTGTGCCACCCGATCGCGGCCACCCCCGACGGCCACCGCGACCCCCCTGCCCCTGCCACTGCGCCCGCCTCTGCCCGCAACTCCCAGCGCCTCCCCTGCCGCTGCCCACCTCCGCAGCCGGTCCGCGGGCCCTGCGCCGGCCACCGCCTCCGCCGCGGCCCCTCGTTGGCCGCCGCCCAGGCTCGGCCTCCGCTCGGGCGCCAGCACGCCCCGGCGCCCGTAACCGCATCACCCAGCGCCCGCTTCCCCTGTGCCCGTTAAGGCCCTGGGCCACTGGACAAGGGGCCCAGCCCCTAGAACGTTTTTAAAAAAGGAATTAAAAAATAAAATAAAAATATCAATCAATTAATTAATTAACTTAATTAATTCTGTTTAAATTAACTAATTAACATTAATTAACCTAATAACAAGTTAACCTAATTAACCACTGTTAATTAGCTAAACAGTCCCTGACAAGTGGGACCCACCTGTCAGGTTGACTAGGTCAACGGTCAACGTTGACTGTCGATGTCATGCTGACATCATGCTGACATCATAATTACCTTTTCTAATTAAATTAGTTCTGTTAATTCTAGAAAAAGATAAAATCCTTTTTAAATTAATATAAAATAAACCGTAGCTCGGATGGAAAAACTTTGTACATGAAAGTTGCTCAGAATGACGAGACGAATCCGGATACGTAGCCCGTTCGTCCGCCACACATCCCTAGCATAGCAAACACGCAACTTTCCCCCTCTGGTTCCTTTGTCCGAAAACGCGAAACACCGGGGATACTTTCCCCGATGTTCCCCCCTTCGCCGGTATCACCTACTACCGCGTTAGGGCACACCTAGCACCGCTCATTGTCATGTCATGCATCGTCATGCATATGTTTGCATTATATTTATTGTTTCTTCCCCCTCTTCTCTCGCTAGACACCGAGACCGACGCCCTGCTACCCAGTACGACTACGGTGTTGACGACCCCTCCTCGGCTGAACTTCCAGGCAAGCCCCCCCCTTGATCACCAGATATCGCCTATTCCTTCTCTCTACTGCTTGCATTAGAGTAGTGTAGCATGTTACTGCTTTCGGTTAATCCTATTCTGCTGCATAGCCTGTCATTGTTGCTACAGTTGTTACCCTTACCTGCAATCCTAAATGCTTAGTATAGGATGCTAGTATTCCATTAGTGGCCCTACATTCTTGTCCGTCTGCCATGCTATACTACCGGGCCGTGATCACTCGGGAGGTGATCACGGGTATATACTTGTATACATTATATGATACATGTGGTGACTAAAGTCGGGTCGGCTTGTAGAGTACCCGCAAGTGATTCTGATGTAGGGGCTGAAAGGACAGGTGGCTCCATCCCGGTAGAGGTGGGCCTGGGTTGCCGACGGCCCCCGACTATTACTTTGTGGCGGAGCGACAGGGCAGGTTGAGACCACCTAGGTGAGAGGTGGGCCTGGCCCTGGTCGGCGTTCGCGGATACTTCAATTAACACGCTTAACGAGATCTTGGTATTTGATCTGAGTCTGGCCACTGGCCTATACGCACTAACCAACTATGCGGGAACAGTTATGGACACTCGACGTCGTGGTATCAGCCGAAGCCTTCTTGACGTCAGCGACTGAGCGGCGCGCGCCGGGTTGGACCGCGTAACGCAACTTCCTTTGTAATGGAGGTTGCTAGGTCTGCTCACCGGCCGCGTTCGCAACGTGCAGGTGTGCAATGGCGATGGGCCCAGACCCCTGCGCACATAGGATTTAGACCGGCGTGCTGACCTCTCTGTTGTGCCTAGGTGGGGCTGCGACGTGTTGATCTTCTGAGGCCGGGCATGACCCAGGAAAGTGTGTCCGGCCAAAGGGGATCGAGCATGTTGGGTAATGTGGTGCACCCCTACAGGGAAGTTTATCTATTCGAATAGCCGTGATCCTCGGTAACAGGACGACCCGGAGTTGTATCTTGACCTTATGACAACTAGAACCGGATAATTAATAAAACACACCCTTTCAAGTGCCAGATACAACCCGGTGATCGCTCTCACACAGGGCGATGAGGAGAGGCTCGCCGGGTAGGATTATGCTATGCGATGATACTTGGTGAACTTGCCATCTACTTTCTTCTACATGCTGCAAGATGGAGGCTGCCAGAAGCGTAGTCTTCGACAGGACTAACTATCCCCCTTTTATTCTGGCATTCTGCAGTTCAGTCCACCGATATTGCCCCTTTACACAAATACCCATGCATATGTAGTGTAGATCCTTGCTTGCGAGTACTTTGGATGAGTACTCACGGTTGCTTTTCTCCCTTTCCATTCTTCTCGGTTGTCGCAGCCAGATGCTGGAGCCCAGGAGTCAGACGCCACCTTCGACGACCCCTACTCCACCGAGGGTGCCTACTACTACGTTCAGGCCGCCGACGACCAGGAGTAGTTTAGGAGGATCCCAGGCAGGAGGCATGCGCCTCTTTTGATCTGTATCCCAGTTTGTGCTAGCCATCTTATGGCAACTTGTTTAACTTATGTATGTACTCAGATATTGTTGCTTCCGCTGACTCGTCTATGATCGAGCACTTGTATTCGGGCCCTCGAGGCCCCTGGCTTGTATTATGATGCTTGTATGACTTATTTATTTTTAGAGTTGTGTTGTGATATCTTCCCGTGAGTCCCTGATCTTGATCGTACACGTTTACGTGCATGATTAGTGTACAATTGAATCGGGGGCGTCACAGCGGGCGTCTACTGGGGTCCACACTGGAATAATGGCAACGACTATGATGATCGTGATGGTGGTAGCAGTAGCAGCTACCAATCCAAAATGAAGTAAGGCAGCAGCGGTTCCTATCCTAGCGGTGGTCATCCTGGTGGTGGCTACCAGGGTGGGAGCGGCTATCATGTTGGAGGCGAATGTCAAGGCAACAACGGGGTGATACTAAAGAGAAGTGCGAGATTTGTCGCAAAGAAGGCCACAAAGCGTACCACTGCTGGAAAAGGCATGATAAGCTCTTTCTAACACCATCAGTAACCTCGAAGAAGACAACGGATGCAGTGGCAAAATCCGATGTTGTGGATACTAATTGGTATGCCGACACCGGGGCAACCGACTACATCGCGGGTGAACAAAGCTAGCTCATAGTACATGATCGCTACACCGGCAATGATCAAGTCCATGCGATTAACGGAGTAGGTATGGAAATAGCACATGTTGGCAAAACACATTTTCCTACGCAGGATCGTCCTTTATATCTCAAGAATGTCTTACATGTTTCATCCACATCCAAAAAATCTTATTTCTACCCATAAACTTACCCAAGATAACCTCACTTACCTAGATTTTTGGCCAGAATTTATTTCTGTTAAAGATCAAGTAATGGGGAAGGTGTTGCTACACGCTCAGAGTAGGGGGTGGACTATATCCCCTATAATGTAATCCACGGAGGAGGCTAGGTTAGCTGAAAGATGGTTATAGGTTTAAGGACACAAGGTCTGTTCATGGCCGGCAAGCTCTTTAAGCAAGCAAACCATCTTCCTCTCGGTGGTGGCATAGGCGTCTAGGGCATCCTTCGTATATGGTGGTTGACAAAGTTCTTCGAGAAAACGGTCTTCCAGTCTTCAATAAAAGTTAGGAGTCAGTTTGTGATGCCTGTCAAAAGGCAAAGAGTCATCAGTTCCCTTATCCTATTTCAACTAGTGTTTATTGTACTCTACGATATGGAAATTATCTTGCCCGATAAAGGTTAAAATATTTATCTGGCGTAAGCTACATGGCACTCTGCCATGTCGTGTTACGCTTGCAAATAGACATATGAAAATCTCGCCCATTTCTCCTTCATGCTCTGCTGGTCTAGAAGATACGAAAGCACCTGCTATTTCTCTGCAACAAAGCAAGGGAGGTTTGGAAAAGCTTAGGGGTGGATGATATTATTGATAAAGCCTGTGAAGTTGATGGTGCTGGTGAGGCGGTGTTGGAGTATTTACTTCTTCTGCCAGAACAAGAATTGTGTATTATGAGTCATCAGAATGTGTGTGAAATGATTGCCATCTCAGCCTGGTATTTGTGGTTGGAAAGAAAAAATTGGTGCACAAGAAGACAACTTAGAATGAGTGACACATATCTGAAGGAAATATGCCATAGAGGCAATAATAAAGTTGTTATTTATATTTCCTTATATCATGATAAATATTTATTATTCATGCTAGAATTGTATTAACCGGAAACTTCGGACATGTGTGAATGCATAGACAAAACAAGAGTGTCCCTAGTATGCCTCTACTTGACTAGCTCGTTAATCAAAGATGGTTATGTTCCTGACCATAGACATGTGTTATCATTTGATGAATGGGATCACATCATTAGAGAATGGTCTGATGGACAAGACCCATCTGTTAGCTTAGCATAATGATCGTTTAGTTTTATTGCTATTGCTTTCATCATGACTTATACATGTTCCCCTGACTATGAGATTATGCAACTCCCGAATACTGGAGGAACACCTTGTGTGCTATCAAACGTCACAACGTAACTGGGTGATTATAAAGATGCTCTATAGATGTCTCCGAAGGTGTTTGTTGGGTTGGCATAGATCGAGATTAGGATTTGTCACTCCGTGTATCGGAGAGGTATCTTTGGGCCCTCTCGGTAATGCACATCACTATAAGCCTTGCAAGCAATGTGACTAATGAGTTAGTCATGGGATGATGCATTACAGAACGAGTAAAGAGACTTGCCGGTAACAAGATTGAACTAGGTATGATGATACCGACGACTGAATCTTGGGCAAGTAACATACCGATGACAAAGGGAACAACGTATGTTGTTATGCGGTTTGACCGATAAAGATCTTCGTAGAATATGTAGGAGCCAATATGAGCATCCAGGTTCCGCTATTGGTTATTGACCGGAGATGTGTCTCGGTCATGTCTACATAGTTCTCGAACCCGTAGGGTCCGCACGCTTAACGTTCGATGACGATTTGTATTATGAGTTATGTGATTTGATGACCGAAGTTTGTTCGGAGTCCCGAATGAGATCACGGACATGACGAGGAGTCTCAAAATAGTCGAGAGGTAAAGATTCATATATAGGACGATGGTATTTGGACACCGGAAGTGTTCCGGGTGATACCGGGTCACCGGAAGGGGTTCCGGGCAACCCCCGACAAAGATATGGGCTTAATGGGCCAAGTAAGGGAACACACCAGCCCACAAGGGGCTGGTGCGCCCCCTATAGGGCCAGCCACGTGGGGAGAAAGGGAAAGGAGAGGAGGAAAAGGAAAGTATGAAGTAGGACTCCTACTTCCTTCACCTCCCCCTCCTTCCTTTCCCCCTTGTCCAAATATGGTAGGGGGGCGAGTTGGACTAGGGGCCCAAGTAGGATTCCTCCTACTTGGGCGCGCCCTAGGCTGCCTCCCTCACTCTCCCTCCTTTTTATACGTGGGGAGGGCACCCCTAGAACACACATCAATTGTTCCTAGCCGTGTGCGGCGCCCCCCTCCACAGTTAACACCTCGATCATATCGTCGTAGTGCTTAGGCGAAGCCCTGCGCCGGTAAATTCATCATCACCGTCACCATGCCGTCGTGCTGACGAAACTCTCCCTCGGCCTCAGCTGGATCTAGAGTTCAAGGGACGTCACCGAGCTGAACGTGTGCAGATCGCGGAGGTGTCGTGCGTTCTATACTTGATCAGTTGGATCGCGAAGACGTTTGACTACATCAACCGCGTTACTAAACGCTTCCGCTTTCGTTCTACGAGGGTACGTGGACACACTCTCCCCGCTCGTTGCTATGCTTCTCCTAGATAGATCTTGCGTGATCGTAGGATTTTTTTTTTAAATACTACGTTCCCCAACAGTGGTATCAGAGCCAGGTCTATGCGTAGATGTTATATGCACGAGTAGAACACAAAGAGTTGTTGGTGATAATAGTCATACTGCTTACCAGCAACGTCTTACTTTGATTCGGCGGTATTGTTGGATGAAGCGGCCTGGACCGACATTACATGACCATGTTCATGAGACTGGTTCTACCGATGTGCTTCGCACACAGGTGGCTGGCTGGTGTCTGTTCCTCCAACTTTAGTTGAATCGAGTTTGACTACGCCTGGTCCTTGTTGAAGGTTAAAACAGCACACTTGACGAAAAATCGTTGTGGTTTTGATGCGTAGGTAAGAAGGGTTCTTGCTAGAAGCCCATAGCAGCCACGTAAAACTTGCAACAACAAAGTAGAGGATGTCTAACTTGTTTTTGCAGGGCTTGCTGTGATGTGATATGGTCAAGACGTGACGATATATAAATTGTTGTATGAGATGATCATGTTTTGTAATAGGTATCAGCAACTAGCGGGAGCCATATGGTTGTCGCTTTATTGTATGAAATGCAATCGCCATGTAATTGCTTTAATTTATCACTAAGCGGTAGCGATAGTCGTAGAAGCAATAGTTGGTGAGACGACAACGATGCTTCGATGGAGATCAGGGTGTCAAGCCGGTGACGATGGTGATCATGACGGTGCTGTGGAGATGGAGATCAAAGGCACAAGATGATGATGGCCATATCATATCACTTATTTTGATTGCATGTGATGTTTATCTTTTATGCATCTTATTTTGCTTAGTACGACGGTAGCATTATAAGATGATCTCTCACTAAAATTTCAAGGTATAAGTGTTCTCCCTGAGTATGCACCGTTGCGACAGTTCTTCGTGTTGAGACACCACGTGATGATCGGGTGTGATAAGCTCTACGTTCACATACAACGGGTGCAAGCCAGTTTTGCACACGCAGAATACTCGGGTTAACCTTGACGAGCCTAGCATATGCAGATATGGCCTCGGAACACTGAGACCGAAAGGTCGAGCGTGAATCATGTAGTAGATATGATCAACATAGTGATGTTCACCATTGAAAACTCCTTCATCTCACGTGATGATCGGACATGGTTTAGTTGATATGGATCACGTGATCACTTCGATGATTAGAGGGGTGTCCTTCCAAGTGGGAGTTCTTAAGTCAATTGAACCTTAATTTATCATGAACTTAGTCCTGATAGTATTTGCATAACTATGTTGTAGATCAATAGCTCACGATGTAGCTCCCCATTTATTTTTTATATGCTCCTAGAGAAAAACTATGTTGAAAGATGATAGTAGCAATGATGCGGACTAGGTCCGTGATCTGAGGATTATCCTCATTGCTTCACAAAAGAATTATGTTCTTGATGCACCGCTAGGTGACGGACATATTGCAGGAGCAGATGCAGACGTTATGACGGTTTGGCAAGCTCGGTATGATAACTACTTGATAGTTTAGTGCGCCATGCTTTACGGCATAGAACCGGGACTTCAAAAACGTTTTGAACGCCACGGAGCATATAATATGTTCCAAGAGCTGAAATTGGTATTTCAGACTCATGCCCATGTCGAGAGGTATGAGACCTTTGACAAGTACTTTGCCTACAAGATGGAGGAAAATAGCTCAACCAGTGAGCATGTGCTCAGATTGTCTGAGTACTACAATCGCTTGAATCAAGTGGGAGTTAATGTTCCAGATAAAATAGTGATTGACAGAGTTCTCTAGTCACTATCACCAAGTTACTGGAACTTCGTGATGAACTATAATATGCAAGGGATGACGAAAACGATTCCCGAGCTCTTCGTGATGCTGAAATCGACAAAGGTAGAAATCAAGAAAAGCATCAAATGTTGATGGTTGACAAGACCACTAGTAAAAGGGCCAGGGAAAGAAAGGGAACTTCAAAAAGAATGGCAAGCAAGTTGCCACTCCCATGAAGAAGCCCAAAGCTAGACCCAAGCCTGAAACTGAGTGCTTCTACTGCGAAGGAAATGGTCACCGGAAGCGGAACTGCCCCAAATACTTAGCGGATAAGAAGGATGGCAAAGTGAGCAAAATTATATATGATATACATGTTATTGATGTGTACTTTACTAGTGTTCATAGTAGCCCCTGGGTTGATTGCTATGATTAGTAACTCGAAACAGGAGTTACAAAACGAACAAAGACTAGTTGAGGGCAAGGTGACGATGTGTGTTGGAAGTAACTCCAAGGTTGATAAGATCACCATTGCACACTCCCTTTACCTTCGGGATTAGTAACCTAAAATAAATGTTATTTGGTGTTTGCGTTGAGCATAATATGATTGGATCATGTTTATTGCAATACGGTTATTCATTTAAAAGAATAATTGTTATTCTGTTTACATGAATAAAACCTTCTGTGGTCATACACCCAAGGTGAATGGTTTATTGAATCTCGATCGTAGTGATACACATATTCATAATATTGATGCCAAAAGATGCAAAGTTGATAACGATAGTGCAACATATTTGTGGCACTGCCGTTTAGGTCATATTGGTGTAAAGCGCATGAAGAAACTCCATGCTGATGGGCTTTTGGAATCACTTGATGCTTGCGAACCATGCCTCATGGGCAAGATGACTAAGACTCCGTTCTCCGGAACAATGGAGCGAGCAACTGACTTATTGGAAATAATACACACTGATGTATGCGATCCGATGAGCGTTGAGGCTCGCGGCAGGTGTCATTATTTTTTGACCTTCACAGATGATTTGAGCAGATATGGGTATATCTACTTGATGAAACATAAGTCTGAAACATTTGAAAAGTTCAAAGAATTTCAGAGTGAAGTGGAAAATCATCGTAACAAGAAAATAAAGTTTCTACGATCTAATCGCAGAGACGAATATTTGAGTTACGAGTTTGGTGTTCATTTGAAATAATGTGGAATAGTTTCACAACTCACGCCTGGAACACCACAGCGTAATGGTGTGTCCGAACGTCATAACCGTACTTTATTAGATATGGTGCGATCTATGATGTCTCTTACCGATTTATCACTATCATTTTGGGCTTATGCATTAGAGACAACTGCATTCACGTTAAATAGGGCACCATCTAAATCCGTTGAGACGACACCATATGAACTGTGGTTTGGCAAGAAACCTAAGTTGTCATTTCTTAAAGTTTGGGGTTGCGATGCTGATGTGAAAAAGTTTTAGCCTGATAAATCTCAAACCCAAATCGGAGAAGTGCGTCTTCATAGGATACCCAAAAGAAACTGTTGGGTACACCTTCTATCACAGATCAAAGGCAAGATCTTTGTTGCTAAGAGTGGATCCTTTCTAGAGAAGGAGTTTCTCTCAAAAGAAGTGAGTGGGAGGAAAGTAGAACTTGATGAGGTAATTGTACCTTCTCTCGAGTTGGAAAGTAGTTCATCAAAGAAATCAGTTCCGGTGATGCCTACACCAATTAGTGAGGAAGCTAATGATGATGATCATGAAACTTCAGATCAAGTTACTACCGAACCTCGTAGGTCAACCAGAGTAAGGTCGGCACCAGAGTGGTACGGCAATCCTGTTCTGGAAGTCATGTTACTAGACCATGATGAACCTACGAACTATGAGGAAGCGATGATGAGCCCAGATTCCGTGAAATGGCTTGAGGCCATGAAATCTGAGATGGGATCCATGTATGAGAATAAAGTATGGACTTTGGTTGACTTGCCCGATGATCGGCAATCCATAGAGAATGAAATGGATCTTCAAGAGGAAGACGGACGCTGATAGTAGTGTTACTATCTACAAAGCTCGACTTGTCGAAAAGGGTTTTTGACAAGTTCAAGATGTTGACTACGATGAGATTTTCTCACTCGTATCGATGCTTAAAGTCTGTCCGAATCATGTTAGCAATTGCCACTTTTTATGAAATCTGACAAATGGATATCAAAACTGCATTCCTTAATGGATTTATTAAAGAAGAGTTGTATATGATACAACCAAAAGGTTTTGTCAATCCTAAAGGTGCTAGCAAAATGTGCAAGCTCCAGCGATCCATCTATGGACTGGTGCAAGCATCTCGGAGTTGGAATATACGCTTTGATAAGTTGATCAAAGCATATAGTTTTATACAGACTTGCGGTGAAGCCCGTATTTACAAGAAAGTGAGTGGGAGCACTACAACCTTTCTGATAAGTATATGTGAATGACATATTGTTGATCTGAAATGATGTAGAATTTTCTGGAAAGCATAAAGGAGTGTTTGAAAGGAGTTTTTCAAAGAAAGACCTCGGTGAAGCTGCTTACATATTGAGCATCAAGATCTATAGAGATAGATCAAGACGCTTGATAAGTTTTTTCAATGAGTACATAACTTGACAAGATTTTGGAGTAGTTCAAAATGGAACAGTCAAAGAAGGAGTTCTTTGCCTATATTGCAAGGTGTAAGTTGAGTAAGACTCAAAACACGACCACGACAGAAAAAAGAAAGAGAATGAAAGTCATTCCCTATGCCTCGGCCATAGGTTCTATAAAGTATGCTATGCTGTGTACCAAACCTATTGTGTACCTTGCCATGAGTTTGGAAAGGGGGTACGATATGGATCCAGGAGTGGATCACTTGACAGTGGTCAAAATTATCCTTAGAAGACTAAGGAGATATTTCTCGGTTGTGGAGGTGATAAAGAGTTCGTCGTAAAGAGTTACGCCGATGCAAACTTTTACACCGATCCATATGACTCCGCGTCTCAATCTGGATACATATTGAAAGTGGGAGCAATTAGCTAGAGTAGCTCCATGCAGAGCATTGTAGACATAGAAAATTTGCAAAATACATACAACTCCGAATTTGACAGACCCATTGACTAAGCTTTTCTCACAAGCAAAACATGATCACACCTTAGTACTCTTTGGGTGTTAATCACATAGCGATGTGAACTAGATTATTGACTCTAGTAAAACCCTTTGGGTATTAGTCACATGGCGATGTGAACTAATCACAAGGTGATGTGAACTATTGGTGTTAAATCACATGGCGATGTGAACTAGATTATTGACCCTAGTGCAAGTGGGAGACTGAAGGAAATATGCCCTAGAGGCAATAATAAAGTTGTTATTTATATTTCCTTATATCATGATAAATGTTTATTATTCATGCTAGAATTGTATTAACCGGAAACTTAGTACATGTGTGAATACATAGACAAAACAAGAGTGTCCCTAGTATGCCTCTACTTGACTAGCTCATTAATCAAAGATGGTTATGTTTCCTGGCCATAGACATGTGTTGCCATTTGATGAACGGGATCACATCATTAGAGAATGATGTGATGGACAAGACCCATCCGTTAGCTTAGCATAATGATCGTTTAGTTTTATTTCTATTTCTTTCATCATGACTTATACATGTTCCTCTGACTATGAGATTATGCAACTCCCGAATACCGGAGGAACACCTTGTGTGCTATCAAACGTCACAACGTAATTGGGTGATTATAAAGATGCTCTACAGATGTCTCCGAAGGTGTTTGTTGGGTTGGCATAGATCGAGATTAGGATTTGTCACTCCGTGTATCGGAGAGGTATCTCTGGGCCCTCTCGGTAATGCACATCACTATAAGCCTTGCAAGCAATGTGACTAATGAGTTAGTTACGGGATGATGCATTACGGAACGAGTAAAGAGACTTGCCGGTAACGAGATTGAACTAGGTATGATGATACCGACGATCGAATCTCGGGCAAGTAACATACCGATGACAAAGGAAAACAACGTATGTTGTTATGCGGTTTGACCGATAAAGATCTTCATAGAATATGTAGGAGCCAATATGAGCATCCAGGTTCCGCTATTGGTTATTGACCGGAGATGTGTCTCAGTCATGTCTACATAGTTCTCGAACCCGTAGGGTCCGCACGCTTAACGTTCGGTGACGATTTGTATTATGAGTTATGTGATTTGATGACCGAAGTTTGTTCGGAGTCCCGGATGAGATCACGGACATGACGAGGAGTCTCGAAATAGTCGAGAGGTAAAGATTCATATATAGGACGATGATAATTGGACACCGGAAGTGTTTCGGGTGATATTGGGTCACCGGAAGGGGTTTCGGGCAACCCCCCAGCAAAGATATGGGCTTAATGGGCCAAGTAAGGGAACACACCAGCCCACAAGGGGCTGGTGCGCCCCCTATAGGGCCAGCCACGTGGGGAGAAATGGACAGGAGAGGAGGAAAAGGAAAGTATGAAGTAGGACTCCTACTTCCTTCCCCTCCGCCCTCCTTCCTTTCCCCCTTGTCCAAATATGGTAGGGGGGCCGAATTGGACTAGGGGCCCAAGTAGGATTCCTCCTACTTGGGCGCGCCCTAGGCTGCCTCCCTCACTCTCCCTCCTTTATATACGTGGGGAGGGTACCCCTAGAACACACATCAATTGTTCCTAGCCGTGTGCGGTGCCCCCCCTCCACAGTTAACACCTCGGTCATATCGTCGTAGTGCTTAGGCGAAGCCCTGCGCTGGTAACTTCATCATCACCGTCACCATGCCGTCGTGCTGACGAAACTCTCCCTCAGCCTCAGCTGGATCTAGAGTTCGAGGGACATCACCGAGCTGAACGTGTGCAGACCACGGAGGTGTCATGCGTTCAGTACTTGATCGGTTGGGTCGCGAAGACGTTCGACTACATCAACCGCGTTACTAAATGCTTCCGCTTTCGGTCTACGAGGGTACGTGGACACACTCTCCCCGCTCATTGCTATGCTTCTCCTAGATAGATCTTGCATGATCGTAGGAATTTTTTTGAAATACTATGTTCCCCAACAATATCTACAGGGATACTATCTCTTACGACCAACTTTGTTACTGCCTCCTCTCCAAAGCCTTCTATGAAAAGATGGGGCCGGTCTGACCCTCTAGTGGATTTTGTTAAACTTAATGTTGATACTTCTTTCGACCATGACCTGCTTAGGGCACGATGGGGGCAGTCCTAAGGGACGACAAAGGAAGATTTATCGCTGGGGGAATGAGAAGATAGACTATTGTGCGGATGTCCTAACAGTTGAAGCTTTGGCCCTCAAACTTGATCTTTCGCTTGCGCAAAGGACAGGATGCAATCACCTTGTTATTATCAATCTAGATGTGATTGATACCATGAAAGATGGAGGATGGTCGGCGGGTGTGGCAGCGGCAATTCTTTTATGATTGTTTTCATTTTGCCTATAGTTTCATTATTACTAGGTTTGAACACTGTAATAGAGAAGCAAATATAGTTGCTCACGACCTTGCTAGATTAGCTAGATTTTCCTTAAGTTCTGATTGGTTTAAGGAGGCATCAAATGAAACTTTAACGATCCTCATAAATGATGTATTGGTTATTTCCAATGAATAAAGTTATGGTTTATTTCAAAAGTGTTTCTAGCGCTCCTTTGGAGCTCATTTTCTCTAATGTATCGGGTCCTACCACACCTTCAGTCGGTAGAAATAAATTCTATGTAAGATTACTGATGACTTCAACAAATTTATACATATATATTTGTTGAAAAATAAATCTGATGTATTTTAGAGATTTCATGATTTTCAGCATCATGTATTTTAGAGGTGAATATAGTTAGTTAGATTAATTTTTCAATCACATTGGTATATCACATCATGTTTAATGCCCTTGTGCTCATCAACAGAACTGTTCCGCTAATCGAAAACATCGTCATATAGTTCAACTTGTTTTTGTCATTTTTTGTGCATGCATGCATTCCACTTAAATTCTGGGATGAAACATTTCTTACTCCTTTCTATCTTATTAATAGACTCCCTTGCAAGGTCATTAGTTTCCAAACACCCATGGAACGTCTTTTGCACGCTAAACTAGACTATTCTTTTTTTATGAATTTTTGGATGTGCGGTGTGGCCTAATCTTCATCCATACAACCAACATAAGGTCCAACTTCGTTCAAAACAATGTGTTTTTTCTAGGCTATAGTGGCCTTCACATAGGATACAAATGTCTAGATGTCATCATCGATTAAGTTTATATATTTGGAGATGTAATGTATGATGATTCAAATTTCCATTTGCCGATTTACATCCTCATGTTGGATCTCAACTCCGGGATGAAATTCTCATATTACCACCTTTCCTTCTCAATCCATTTATGCCTTTGGGTCATGGGGGTCATGCGTATAATGATAATATGTCTAGTTCTAATACTAATGATACACAAGGATCCTAAAATGGTGTTTCCATAAGTGATTTTATATGCAGGATCAAAGAACCATAGAAGATCAGGAGACAAGCAACAAGACCGATTGTCCCGCTCACAAGTGATCGCGTGCGGAAGCTGGTAGCGAATCTGCCTCGGGATCAACCTCACTCTTGGATTAACGTTCGTCACGCGGGATCAAGGGGAAACTGCATCGCACGGTCCCGCGTGATTGCCGATCTCTTTGGGTTCCCCAAGTGGCGCCGCCTCTCAGGAGGACACGATGTCCACCCTTTGCACCAACCATGGCTCACCATGTGAGGAGTTTTCGTCAGGCGCACTCCAGCGAGCGGATTCCCCTCTCACCAGAAGCCGAGAGCATGGTTAATAGTATAACCAACATCCGACTATATGGAGTTGCCACATCACTTAGACCTCTTCCAATGCAAAGATGCTTAGATGAGGTGCTAAGTGCATTAAATAGCTTAGCAACTGAAGTCCTCAATGCATAGGTATTTATTTTTTGTTGTTAAGCTTCCTCCATTTAATTAGCTATAAACTCAAAATTGTCTTCCCACCTAGGTACATGCGCTTAGCACCATTTGTTCCTGTGGTCACCAAACTAGTCTCTCTCTTCATAATTAATAACTCGCCACATCAGATTTTATGCCTACTTGGTAGCCTTAGCATCTGTACATGGTGGAGCATTGGAAGAGGCCGTATGGCCAACATAATAGCCCACTCATACAATAGTTAGTCATACAAGTATGCTATACCATTAATATATGGCCCACCTCTTTCCCTCACAAAGAGTGTTGGAGCTCGTGCTATAGCTGGCTGTAAGTTTGTAGCCCGCTTCTTTTCTCTCTTCTCTCCTCTCTCGTCCAACTAGGCACACATCCGGTGTGGCTCTCTTATAGCCCGTCTACATCACGCTATTGTACTTGCTCTGACGCCGCTGACCCTTTGGTCCCCGGCATACATGATGCTGCTGCCGCCGGATATTCCATCATTTATGTGCCCAAGCCTTCCCAGCTGCCTCTCCATGTGCACACACACGCAAAATATGGTATTTTTCGTCCTAAATAATAAAACAACGATTGTATTCATTTGGCTAGTTTTTGTAGTACAGGGAACCAGGAAATTTACTGGAAACTTTTGGTGATGTGAAGTGGAAGCATGCAATGGATGTCAAGTATTTTACTCTCATGAAAAATGAGATGTGGCATGTAGTTCCTTTTTAGAGGGGATACAACGTCATTGACTGTAAGTGGTTGAAAGAAAATCTGATGGTATTGTTGACATGTACAAGGCACATGTAGAGCATCATTGTGGTATTAACTACAAAGACACTTTCAGTCCCGTAGTCAAGGTAACAACAATCAGATTAATTCTTTCCGTTGTTGTGTCAAGAGGGTGGTGTATGCGACAGTTAGATGTGTATAATGAGTTTCTTCATGGCTTTCTGGAAGAGGAGGTCTATATGAGGTAACCATAAGGATATGAGGATCTCAAGAATCTGTTTTTTTGTGCAAGCTAGATAAAGCATTATATGGGCTAAAATATGAAGCAAGTGCATGGTACACTCGTGTACTCACCAAATTACAGTCACTTGGTTTACTCCCTCAAAGGTAGAAATGGAATAACCATATATGTGCTTATTTATGTTGATGATATTATTGTCACAAGCGCATGTCCAAAGGTAGTTGAAGCCCTACTCCATGATTTGCGTTGGGATTTCTCATTGAATGATCCGGGAGTCTTGCATTACTTCTTGGGAAAAGAGGTAACACCAGTATACAATGGGATTATTTTATCTCAAGGAAAATATATTGCAGACATAACTAGAAGAATTGGCATGAATGATTGTAAGCCAGTCACCACATCTTTATCTAGTTTAGAGAAATTGTCAACGACAGAGGGTGAAATACTTGGGGAAGAAGACTCTACCAGGTACAAAAGCATAGTTGGTGCATTGCAATATCCAACACTAACTAGGCCTAATATATCATCTTAGTAAATAAGATATGTCAATATCTACATGCTCTTACAACTGTTCATTGGTCAGCAGTAGAAAGAATCATTAGATATCCCAGATATACATTCTCTCCTGGACTCAAAATTGTGAAGTCATACTCATCTCTTGTAAGTGTATTTTCTGATCCTGATTGGGTAGGGTATCCTAATGATAGAAAGTTCACCAGAAGTTTTGCCATATTTTTTTGATGCAATCTTGTCTCATGGATTGCAAGAAAACAAGCTGCAACATCAAGGTACAACACTGAGGCAGAATACAAGTCTCTTGCAAATGTAACAGAAGTAATTTGGGTGCAGTGTCTGTTACAACTTGGTATTAATCAATCACAAACAACAACCTTATGTTTTGATAATCTTGATGCCACTTATCTGTCAACAAATCCTGTATTTCGTGCTCGAACCAAGCATATTGAAGTTGATTGTAATTTTGTCCGAGAAAGAGTATCAAATAAGTTACTCAATATTTGGTTTATACCCATAGGAGATCAAGTTGCAGACGGGTTTACTAAACCTCCTATAGTAAGGCAGCTAGAAACTTTTCAGCGCAATCTCAACTTAGACAAGTTTGATTGAAAGGGGATGTTGAAATACCTATGTAATATTCTTGTGCATGTACATTTTTATATTCATCTTCAAGTTGTTGTAACCCAATTCAGATTGTTGTACAGATTGATCCTATCTCTTGTATAGTTATCATAGAGATTAAGTCTCGCACAATGTGAAGCAACCTTTGTAAATCTCTCCTATTATATATATACGCGCACGAGTTCCTGCTCCGACATAGCAATCTCTTCACCCAATTTCACATATGGCAATCAAAGAACAGTGAGAGTGCTGGCATATTAGTCAATGGTGACACTGCTAGGAGGAGCGTGCTTCACTTGGTCCAAAAAACCCGCTCAATGGTTGCACATCTCTTGAATCATACCCCATTCATTTGTGAGAGATTTGAGACACGATTCAATTTAGGCCCAAGGTGTTGATGGCAATACTCGATGCGCCTCCAACAGTTTGCATTCGTTTGATTTTCCTAGCGAGCGCATCTAGTGTGATCTCTTGCCATGCCCTCAAAAGAGCAACATCCTCTTTCATTCTATAGTTTGCGGCCAGAATTGCTTTCCTTCTCGCGAGCATCCAACTATTTAAAGTGCGCCACTAATGTGCCATCAAGATGGAAATCATTGGTCGCAACGGAATCACCCATTATACTATCTAGAAATGATTCATTACTGATCATCCTTGAATGCACAAAATCATCACTGAACACAAATATTGCACAATTACCACCACTCTTCCATGATCACATTACATTCAATTGAACCATCCGAAAGACAAGATAAGGGAGGTCTTTTTTTAAACTCATTGGCAAATCTCCGAGTGTGTCGGGTAGGTGCCTGAGTTTCGCATGCCGCAGAGATGAAGGGATGAGGGGGCGAACGTGGGGCGCTGCCTTCTTCCTCTGTTTCTTTGATGTGGCACCTACGGAGGGGAGGCCGACGCCTTGAGTCTACGATGCCTGGTGGCAACATGGACGAGTTGTTGGCTTAGGCGCTGCCTTCAGGGCCGATAGAGGAGCAGGAGGCACAATATATGGGGAAGTCGTGGGATCAGCCTCCAAACTGAGGGCATGGAATGGGATCGGTCCATCCGGAGTCCGTGGACTATGGGCAGGCAGCCGGAGGCGGCGCTACGGTGAGGTAGGGGAGGTGCCGACAAAAAGAGGAGCTGGAGTGGAAATGTCGCTTGCACCAAACTGTTTTTCGAGATGGAGTGTGCTCCAAAGGTCTCTTCGGTGCTTCCAAGTAAACCTGTTCATGGAAAACCCGGCCCGCCCGCCCGAACCTGAAGCCCGACATTCGGACCAGGCTCATGCTTCACTTTCTCACCCGAAACTCGGCCCGAAAGCCCAAATAAAGCCCGAAATGTACATATAATTTTTTTATTCAAAATATAGGTATAATAAATTAATATAATATCTCAAAAATAATTAATTTAATTAAGAAATGCCACTGTTCATGTACTTCAGGCCGGGCTCAGGCTTGGGATTTTTCCTTCGGCCTTTGTCAAGCCCGGCCTGAACCCGACCCGGCCCGACAAATGATCAGGTTTACTTCCAAGTATGGAGACTCGCCGGCTCGATTCAGAGTGATCTTCAAATATGGCATTCGAGCGCGGAATGGCGACTCAGCTAGATCGGCCTTTGTGGGCAAAATCGTCGTGCAGCCAATTATTGTGGCTATTGATCATATATGACCGCTAGAGTCGCTCTTAGATGACGGCTGTGCCAGGATTATAGGAAACAAATTTCGTTGTGAAAATCATGCAAAACAAAGGGGACCCAGAGACCAATCATGCTTTGAGTATTTTCTGCGACAAACATAGTGTCGTACGCACCATTTTTCTGTTAGTTCGGTCGGGTGTCACATCTCTTTCTTTCTTTTCCCCTTGCAAGCTTGATTCAGTAGCTCACTGTATTGGAAATCTGGATACATGGCTCATATTGGCTCAGCCACTGCTTACTGTAGTTGCAAGCACGTTGGGCACTTCCTAGCCACGCAATGTCATCGGGACTGCATTTTTGTTGAGATGATGCAGAAATGGAGAATCATAGGCAACAACAACAAACTGATATTGTACAACAACAACAACAACAAGGAACGTCTGTATGCATCTGCTGAATACCACAGTTTCCTTACGGTTAAAAAAAAGAATACCACAGTTTTCTTACTCTGGGTCTCTTGGTGTACAGTGTTCAGATGCAGGGGAAGACCAATTCCAGATGTACACGCACGGACTTTACTACACCAGTGCACTAAAATGGTGCAAATTGGCAACCAAACTGAAAATATACAATCACAAATCCACAAGGTTTATCTTCGGATGAGCGCCGATTCCGGACCGGTTGGTGGGTCACTCGTCCTTGTTGCGGCAGCAGCAGAAGCGCTTGAGGCAGTGCTCGCAGGCTTCATGGCAGAAGAAGCAGCAGCACAACATGAAGAAGCTGCAGCAATCAAATGAAGGAAGAAAACATGACGCACCACATATTATGTACACATATGTGTTTTCCACAGTTGCAGCTATACAAAACCCTTAGATCAATGACACGGACGCTGCTGCAACTCTGCAAGCAGACACCAAGAAGAGATAGAACGACAGCATCAAGCGTGCGCCTGTGTACATGTAATTTACTGACCAGTCATAGAGGAAGCCCTTCTCCTGGTGGCGCTTCCTGACATGATCCATGGCCGGCAGCCTCCGGTCATCGCCCTGCGAGTGCGAAGGTTCGTCCTCCTCTGCCTTCGTCGTCGCCGGTTGCCTCTTGTTCGCGGCGGGGGTGAACTGGAAGTTGGAATCTAGCGACGAGAATAGGAAGAAAAGTGTAGGGTGGAGGGAGAAGAGAGCGGGGCTGGGACTAGGGGTGGCAGCTTGCTCCTGCTTCTGTTTTGTCATGAGTATAGGCTAGAGCTCCCCCCACTGACTTCCTTGCTTCATATCAGTTTGTTTAATCAAGCAGGAGTGCATTATTGTTTCTCAGCCTTGACTTTACATCTGTTTGATTTATTCTGAACATGCGTTAATTCGCATCGTAATCATCGTGCTCCACGCGAATTGGAAGCTTGGACGTCTCCTCAAAAGTCACTGTGAGAGTGATATGTTGTTTGTTAGTGAATGTTGTGGGCTAGTACCTGTAAGATGGAGAAAGGAAGCAGTCCCCGGTTAACGCGTCGTTTTTATGTCTAGTACTGTACATGATTGGTTTGGGACGGAGAGATCCTTCATGATTGGCTTTCGGCTTGGAGGTCTTCCCGATTTGAAGGACACATAATTCATTTGCAGATTACAACAGCCATGAAGGGACCTGGAGCTGTCGGGAAAGAAAAGAAGAGGTGAAGGGATGCGGTCCGAGTTCGACACCGAAAGCGATTTCCGCCCAATAACCTTCGGAAAAGCTAACTGGCAAACGTTCCGCCTAATAGCCATCGGAAAAGCAACTGGCGAACATTCACGAGGGAGGCCAATCCTGACGAACGCGCTCTCTCCCGTCGGATTCGTTGCACGAATCATCACGCAAGTCAGAAGACACGTTAGATTTATTAACATGTAGCATACTTGGAATAGAAAGTCGACACGTTTTGTTTCTCAACCTATTCTTTCAAGGAAAAGACCTTTATAATTCAGTGTAGTTTTTCACTGACTATTCTAGTGTAGTTTGACTCAAGTATACGTTTTCTGAAGTCTCAGATTGCATGCATTTCTTAAACAGTATTGCACACTACTAACTAAAAAACTAGTACTTTACTGACAGGAATAAGTTATGCACAAGTTTCGTATCTTGCCCTTTTGAGCAATTGTGTTACGTCTCTTTAGCATTGTGCGACACAAGCCTTTTCCGTGAATAATACATTATTATGAATATAAAAGCTAGCGAACCTGATACTAATCAAAACACTTCCCGTAGACCACGTTGGCTAGGTACGCGAGTCTCTACCTGGGAGAGCATAGCTCTTTATGTTCTGTTTTGCTTAGGTACATGGAATTTTTAAAAGAATTTAATATGACAGTTTTTATAATTTTTTGAAACTACTCCCTCCATCCCATAATACAAGAGCGTTTCAAAAAACGCTCTTATATTATGGGACGGAGGGAGTATGTCATGTGGCAAATTTAAACCTTTTTTTCTAATGTTCATAAGTCAACTTTGTTTTTGTACATGGCAGTTTTATTATTAATAATATGCCATTTTTATTAATAATATGGATGTCAATTTATTATTAAGAGGATGACATTTTTTATTTCAATGGCATCACAGTTCTATAACTAAGCGCATGCCATTTTTATTAATAATAGGATGAAATTTTTGTTATTGAGATGATGGCATTTTGTTTTTAATGGCATGCAATTTTTAGTGGGACTTGGAGATAAAATCCTTTTAACTAAAGGACAGTTTTATAAAGTAGCATGGCAATTTGCACTTTTTCAGAGCATGGCACTCTATAAATTTGTAAATTTATGTATTTTTTATGGCATTTTCTATCTAGAGAGGTGGCAGGTTTAATTATGACCTTTTTAGTTGAGCACAGCAATTTGTCATGTAGAAACATCCAAATGACTCAGGATGAAGTTTGTTTTTTCTACGGCCCGTTAAGACGTTTTTGGGCCAGATAAGGTCCCGCTGGGAACCGCTACAACGAATGTACGAGGGGAGGATCTTTTGTTTGCTTGTTTCACCTGTCCATAGCGAACAAAATGTTTGCGTGAGGTTAGCTGCGAGCTGATGGCAGCCAAATAGTATGGTCCATAACCTTGAACTTATAAGTCGGTGGGGCCATGCAGTTCGGGTTAGGGACCTCGTCGACGTCACTAGGGGTTGTTCCGTCAACGCCACATGCCCCTCCTGCAGCATCGACTTCGTCGTCTACGACTGCTGTACTTGCCAATCCATCATCTCTGAGGTATTCTCCGGCCGATGAGCATGCTATGCACAAGGAGATGTGTCGCGAGGCTCCGCGTAATTGAACTTCACTTCAGGTATCTGCGGAATCCTTTCTTGCTTGCTCAAATACTCATATTTCTTCTAGCTTAACGAGGTGAGTCTATCGGTTCTAGTGCTCAAACACATGGAGATCGACCGCTTAAAAAGTTTCTCCAAAATATCTGAGTACCTCTCCTAACCTTCCAACTGAGGAGAAAAATGATGGTACAATGATGGTCTGCCTCCTCCCCACTTGGTTGGAGCAGTTGCCAAGATTGGATTTGGATGATGCCATACCTTAGTTCATGTTTTGTGACTTCACATCGTCTTTATGAAATTCTAAATCACATTCCTTAGAAAACAGAAAATCACCCAAGAAGGAGAAGGTAGCCACCGTACCCGAATTTCCACATGAATGGCGTGTTCTGGAATAGCAAAGGTCTTTCAGACTTGACGACATAAACGCGTCAGTGATTGTGTGCGACAACATGGATTGAATTTCATGGCGATTCTCGAGGCCAGTAAATGTGACTTCCTTACGAATGTCTTAGATCACTTAACATGTGATTTTGACTACACGTGACATAGTCTAGCAGCACATGGAATGTCTAGAGGAATCTTACTTGGGATTCAAATCACAACCATGGACTTGTTAGCTTTTTCAACAGAAGAATTTTATATTTCATCTTTGAAATAGAACCGATAATTTTACATGGAGTCTGATGGCATTCTATGGGGCCGTCCATGATGAGCATGAATATGCTTTTCTTTGGGAATTAGTGAACTTGGCTAAGGATAACCCACATCTAATGCTTATTAGAAGGAATTTAAGAGCATCTACAACCAGAGCCCCATACCTGCCCGAAACACCCAGGCGGGTAGCTCGGTTAGTGTCGAGACGGAAAACACCACCCAACCAATCTTCCCATAGCCGGCCCACACCCGGACTGACCGGCGCTCCCCATATCCGGCCCATATCTGGGCAGATATGAGGACACCCGGATGCGCCCGCCACGACGGACTGACCGATACGGTCCATGAAGGGACACGGATAGACCACTAGTCCGACGGGTGCCTCCTCCGCTCCGCGTTGCATGGCACTGCTCCGGCGTGCCGCCCGAGGGAGGAAGAACGGGTATTTAAGCCAGACAGCGGCAACCGAACCCTAGCACGCCCCATTTCTTCCCCTTTCTCCTCTCCGCCTCTGTCACCGCGACTTCCAATCCGTTTGCCGCTTACCATGTCGAGGTGCCTGATCACCACCTACGACATGCTCACTTTGGCGGAGAAGCCCCAACCCATGGGGGAGGAGGCAGTCGAGCCAGAGGAGGAAATAGAGCTGGGTGCGGGCTTCACTATGGAGGACATCGTGGCAAAGTACGAGGTCGCGCATGCGGAGGAGATGGCGGAGCAGTCCGCCATCCTCAAACCCATCCAGGATGAGGCCTATGTGGAGGCCAACCGGCGCTTCATCCGGCCGCAAAGGACGAAGATTGATGAGATCTTCGCCCTAGTTCGGATGACGAAGCGCCGGAGCCTTCGTACATGATGGAGCTGCCGCACACGTTCATCTACCCGGCGCCTGGCACGGAGATCATTGACATATCCGACGATCAGTACGTAGTTTAGATATGTACATAATATGTAGGTCTTTAGTCTGCGTGGCTGGTATGCATTTGAGGTATGAAGTTTGATGTCCATGGTTGCAGCGGACAATTATTGTGTGCTACCCGTTCAGTGCCCACGGACGCGCTCGGGCGCATCCGCGGGCGTTTGGAGACCGGATTTTGATACTTACAGTTAGAGATGCTTAGGTACGAGGAAAAGAAAAATAATAATCGCTCTAACACTTACTGGCCTTTCATATTCAATTTTCTCATTGACAATTTGAATATTTGAGAAGTCGGTATGCGGGGCGGCAATTCACTTGTGTGAATAACTGTTGTGTGCCAATATATGAGAAGCTTGATATAGTACTCATGAACAACGAATGGGAGCTAAAATTTACTTTGGTAACCATGGGGGCCCTAGAGCATATCGGGGCACTATCGGATCATGCGTCCATCATTCTTAATTCTAACTCTATGAGTCCATCTTCTCGCTGTTCTTTCATGTTTGAATTGAGATGGTTGTACAGGAAGACTTTGCAGACATGATCAAGAATGTATGGGTGAGGTCCGTTGTGAACACTGTCACGTTGGATCTGACAATTAAATCTTGGCGCATGTATGGTTGACACATCGGCATCACACTATGGTTCGTTGCTGATGGAAACCGAGCAAACGCATCATCATCTTGCTCTCTTCCCCCATGTGACACGTTGTCCCCATTTCCTCTCTCCCTGCTCACCCAAATACCTCCTCTCAGATCCGATGTTGCAAAGTTCACCTCCTCCGCAAGGTCGGCTCCTCTGGCGCTGCCATCTTCATCGCAAGGACATCTCCTCCGTGTCGCCACCTCCACAACCATGCTCTAGAGAACCGAGGGGCCGACCTTTCTCCACACGGGGGTTGATATCTAGCAGCGATCTCAGGGGATGTCCAGCGTGCCACGCGTCATTTCTTGGCCCCCACTATGATAGATGTATCTGCACGCCATGGCGCAAGGTTGTGATGACCTCGTTGCACATTTCTCTCCGCCTTCATGCCGCCGCCGCGTCCAGCGTGTTGCTGCTGCTCCTCGAGCTGCTCCTACTCCTCCGCGACGTCGCAGTTGCCGACTGCCCTTTTGCCTCCTCCTCCGCAAGTTGTGCCTCATCACCGCGCTCTTCGATTTCTCTGACTCCCTCAGGCACCCCCCACAAGAGGGAGGCCAAGCGCCAGGCGCTCCTCGAGCTCGTCGACTACGTGTAGGCCCCCAACAATGCACCCACGCACCTCCTAAACAACGTCCAGGAGACCCTAGTTGCCGCCATCTCCACCAACATATTCTGCCCCTCCCCCTCGAGCTGCACGAGTCTATTGCCTCCATTGACCCAAATGCCACCCCTGAGGAGGAGGAGCCCTACCTCGATCTCGCCTGGCCGCATCTCCAGCTCGAATACGAGCTCCTGCTCCGCTATATGTCGTGCCTCCTACTTTGGCAATTTTTTCTTCTTCATATTGGTGTTGGCATGGCAAATTTATGTGACATTTTTTAGGATAACAACTTTGTGGTTTGTATTGGACACATTGCAAGTTCAAGAAAAAAGTGTGGCATTTTTTTAGGCTAGCAACTTGTTGTCTGTACTGGACACATCGCGAGTTCTAGACAAAAAAAATGTTCCCTAGAAATGATGGCAAATTTGTTTACTACATCATGGCAAAAATAAAAAAATTGCGATAATGAAGCGGAAATTTTATGAATACTTGCTTTCTAGAACATGTTGGATTTATGAAAAAAAATTGGATTGATCACATGGCAAATTTATAAAATGTTTGTCTCATACATCATGACAAAAAATTTGAAAATTTGTAATTGCCACTTGGAAAATTCATGAAATTTTAATCTTTTAGAACGTGTGAATTTGTGTAAAATGTTTTTGGACTGATCACACGGCTATTATAGGTTGTTTTCCGAAGTTTATCCATGATGGACTTCTTCTTGTCCGATGGCCCATGAGCCACAGATTTGCCACGCATTTTCTCTACTTTTTGGCGGAGTTTCCGAGCAGTGCGGGTCAGACTACCAAACTCTCGAGCGCCCCATGCATTCAGTGTGGCTTGGAGGTCTGACACGGCTTGAGCAACACCCTGTAGACCATTATCACCAGATCCCTTGCGCCAATTTTCAGCAATCAAATATTCACATCGACGTTTGTTTGCCACACGTTCTCGTATCTGAAAGGTGCGTGCGTGCGCGCGCGCGCGTGCAAAACGGGCCAAGAACGCTGCATTACCAAACGCTCTGCCCAGCCGAGCTTTGACATTTGAATTGCCCCGCTGCCGATTATCCCATGTACTATATGGCAAGCCGGAGTAACCCGGATCTTGGAATGACATTCATCAGTCACCTCCTCGAATGCACGCATTTGCCATTCGTGTCTAGCAGATAAAGAAAAATGTTCGCTGCCATAGAGTGTTTCATTAAAATCACCCATACAAATCCATCATGTTTAATACGAGTACCATATAGCGTTTTCAAGAATCTCCGGCTATGATATCTATTCTCAGCCCGAGGAGCTCCATAGAAACCTGTAAATTCTCATTCAATAGATTGTTCGCTTTGTCTCCGCATCATAGTGTCAATATGGCCCGAACTGAAATTCTTCAGATCAACCACAACCTCATGCAACCAAAAAAGAACAATCCCTCCACTGAGTCCGTTGCTATCCACGGCAAAACAACCTGCAAAACCTAAATCGTTCTGCAGATTCTCCACTCCTTACTTCTTGATCTTCGTCTCCATCACGAAGAGCAAAGAGGAGCAAAGAGGGGCTTTCTTGTTTCACCACATTGCTAAGCTTGCGAACTGACTCGCGGTTCCCATGCCTCCGGCAGTTCCATCAGCTGAACTTTCAGAATTTTAGGAATTAGTAGGAGTAGGTTTCTTCTTTTTTTGCGCCCTCTCTCCATCTCCATATATCTCCCCTCCCGTACCTCCACCCGGCTTGTCACAACTAGCAGTAAAAACCACCATGACATTATTAGTAGCTTCATTCTCTTTTGCTTGCTCTTCAGTACTAGCCGGTGGTATATCTATCCTCCTGTATACCTGCTTCGGCCCTGAGGTCCCCCTTTCCTCTTGTTTACATAGTTGTTCTTTCCAACCGCCCCCCCTCACAGGATTTCTAAAGGAAGTTTGGAGGTTTCCCATGAGCGTTGTTGATTTGTAGGATTGAATCCATAGGATTTTCTATAAGGACTCATTAGTACTAAATTTCATAAGAAAATTTCCATCCACTTTAACTTCTTGTAAAGAATCCTATATTTTCATGTGCAAAATTAAACATCCAAGCAATCATGTAGTAGCAAAGACGGTATGGCACTATATCCCTGTGTTTTATCTATTCATGTGTTCAAGAAACCACACGAAAGAGGCCCTGTGAGTTTTGCTTGTGCAGTTGTGCCATCTGTTTCTCACATCTTCCTCAATGGAAGTCAGAGGTGCTATGTCTAGTTCTTTTCTACAAGTTCTGTAAAGAATTATTATTTTGACTGAAATGCCGTCAGGGCAGCTTTCATTTCAATAAGAGAGAAGAATTACAGTCGGTGATACCGAGCCAAAGAAAGAAAATTACAGCACGCTCATGGACCTCAGCGGACTAGACCCAACTGAATGGCCGGAGTGGCCATCGCATGGGTCAGTCAACAAATGGCCATGCAAACAGCAAAAGGTTGGTAGTTCAGTTAATTAGTCAGGTTCCCCTGGTCTGTTGATCAGCCCAGCAATCTTCGATTTACAAGCGGCCGACCACAGAGAAGCTTCATTGGCGATGCACGACATTACAGCCTTGGGGGTAGCAGCCATGTGCCGGAAGATACATTTGTTTCTCTCTTTCCAGATGTACCACCAAACAAGTTGCACAACGGAGGACCAAGCCTTGGTGTGCTGGCCTGGCAAGTGCAAATAGGATGACGTCCACCAGCTGGTGACGTCCGGTGAAGGGCATAAGTGGTGCGGCAGGTGTAGGTTGTCAAGCATCAGGATCGATACCAAGGTGGTGAAAGAGCAGGTGGCTAACAGATGATTGTTCGGACTTTGGCCGGGGCGAAATCCTTGCTCGGGTTGCCGATGCTGGCGGTGGCGACACCTGCGGGTGCCCACCCCTTCTTGGAGACGCTGCCATGGCCTCTTCTCCATGCCCCTTTTCAAGTATCAGGGGAAACCCTAGGCCTGGTTCGCCAGACCGGACAGCGGGGGCATCTCGGCGTCGTACCCTTCATGAAGGCATCGTCTTGGTTACTCGTGGTATGTTCGGTGTTGGATTCGAGATCTTGGACGCTTTGGTGGTTCGGGTTGTTCCTTGTGGCATGGGCATCTGGGACGCAATGTACGCGATCGGTGGCGCTCTCTCCATGGCTTCTCCCTCTGGTCCGACCAGGTCGTGCATCCCACTTGTCAATTCTCTAGGCACTTGAGGTGGGAGGTACATTGATCCGGTAAGTCCTGGTGTTCCTGGTGTCGTGGCCGTGCGACGTTGGTGCCTACCATTGGTCGTGACGTGGTCTAGATGCCTTGTATCTTGCTCTTTGCCTTCTCGGCTAGAGTTCGAGCTTAGAGAGTTTGTGCCGTGTTGTATCCCTCTCTTCTCATCCCACACCTTGTGTTGTGCTCCTCCATTCTCTCATCTATGTACTCAAACGCAATGGCCCCAGTGATGGCCTATGTCCGCTCTGCGACACCATGGAGAGCCCGAACCATATATTCTTCTCATGTGTGACGGCCCAATTCCTCTGGAGTTGTTTCCGGGAAGTGATGGGTGGTGGGTGGTGCCACATCAATTTCCCCGATATGTTCGCGGAATTACAAACCTCTCCTATGGGCTCCCGTCACATTAGGTGGCTTGGGGTCGGAGTTCTCTCATGGACGTTGTGGACGATCCGCAACAAGCTTGTGATTGAACATACGCCTCTTCGGCGGTCTACGGATGCCCTATACAAACTTTGTGGTTTCCTGCAGCTTTGGAAGCCCCTTAGCCGTCGCCCGGAGCACGCGATCATCGCTCCATCTCCGCTGGTCTTCGCTACATCGCGCTCCGCCTGACGTCACCGCTGCCACCACCTTCTCCCGAGCCAGATTAGCTGCCCCTGCTCTGGGACTGCGGCTTGTATTTTGTTGTTCCTTTTGGGCTTGTTGAGCTGTGCTCTCAGCAGAACCTCTCAGTACTTCCTTCCGTACTTTGTGTCGTGTGGTGTGGTGTTTCTTGTGTGTACTGGATTCTGTCTTTGGCAGTTTGCTTTATTTATAAAGTGGGGCGGAAGCCTTTTTCGGTATGTATGTCACTGTTGCTTCTCTTCTACCTATCAATGAATTGATACGCAAGCTTTGCATATTCGCGAAAAAAAAACAGATGAATGCCAGTCTCCTGCACGGTGCTGCATAGCGAGCACACTGGGTTGTGTGGCCAACCCCTCTTGATCAAACTGTCAGTCGTTCAACACTTGCCAAGGACAGCCAACCAGGAGAACATCTTTATTTTTAGAGTAGCCTTGGATTTCCAGCGCCAGGCGGACGTACCGCTCGTGCATGCGTCGGCGTCGTCTGGAGTTAGGGTTTGGCGGCGCGCGGCTGTGGGCTTTCCTTCACGCGGCTGCCGGGCAGCTCGCGTCCCTCAAATGATGGCTGGGGCGTTGCCGCCTTCGTGGCCCGCGCAGCAGCAGCGGCAGGAGCCCCCCCCCCCCCCCCGCCCGTCCCATGCAACAGCAGCAGCAGCTCGCTGTTCCTTCTGGCGGGGTGGGTGCTCGACGCGGCGCGGCGGCTGGCGGGGCAATCGCGGGCCAGACTGGAAACGGCGGCGGCGACTACAGAGCCGGCCCCAACAGCAGCGGGTGCGGTGACTATGGCGCGGGTCGCGGATGTTTTAATAGTGGTCGCGGTGGCTATGGTGCTGGCAGCGGTTATGACGGTGGCTATCAGGGCTACCGGAACGGATGGAACCAGTGGCAAGACGGTGGAGGGCGGGGTTACGGCAGCAATCAATGGCAGCAAAACTTCAACCCTCCAACCGGCGAGTTCATCGAGGGTGCCATGGGGCCTAACTATCGTCAGCGGGGTGGTCAGGAGGGGGGGGGGGGGGTGGCCGAAACCCTCCTATGCATCGCCCATATGTTCCCAAGGTTCATCCTAAGCAGCCGATGATCAAGCCGGCGACGTCTAACGGTGGGACGGCCAAGGCGGTCGCGTCCACTGCTTCTACTTCCACGGCGACTCTGCCCGAGGAGGCGGTGGCAGCCGTTTCGGCGTTGGCGGCGGTATCTATTCCGGCCGCGGCAGTTGTCGATGATAGAGATGGGATGAGTGACAAAGGGAGCGACAAAGCTGATAATAAGGCGGCTCGTAAGAAAGAAAAGATGACCTGTTACCGATGTGGCGAGCCAGGCCACTTTGTGATTGACTGCAAGGCGGTGCTATGTGACATTTGTCTGAAGCCTGGCCACTCATCTGAGGAGTGCCCACTACTTTTGGTACCTAAGCCTGTGGTGACCATATACGGTGTCTGCAACAGCAAGCTCATGTTCTTTGAGACTCCACGCAAGGTCTCGGTAACCCCTTGTACGGAGAGCTCGAAGTTTGGTTTGGTCAAGGTCACTCATGGGACTTTGTCAGAGGAGCAGGTGTGTCAGCAGCTCAGGCGGCTAGTTTCTGAGACTTTTCTCTAGGCACCTGTCAGATTGGAGGATCAGGTATACAGAGTGGAGTTCCCTAGTAGGGAGGATCTTAATCACCTACTGAAGTGTGGACTCAGTAAGGTGCCTGGGAGCAACTGCATTCTTGAGTTCGACGAATGCAAAAAACCTGAGCCGACGGGATACCGTTGGAGAAGGTTTGGATCAGACTCTCAGGTGTCCCAGAGACTCTGCTTAGTGATTTCCTTATTGTTTGGAGTCTTGGCTCTCTGTTAGGTAAAACAGAGAAGGTGGATATGCCATTTACACGTCTGCATGGAGTTGCTAGGCTACTTGTTGGTGTTGTTGATGCGGAATTCATCCCGGATTATGTTCCTTGGATGTACGATGGTCTGTCCTATGACCTCGATGTTCTGATTGAGGAGGCTCATCTAACAGATAATAACATTGTGATCAAAGATGTTGATATGACTGATGGCGGTGCCGGTAGCGGTTATCAGGGGATGGAGGGAAATCCCGGTGACCAGGATACTCCGGCGGCAGTGGAGGTAGCCCCCACTGCTTCTACTTGCACGGCGGAGGGAAGTCCGGTGGCGGCTGCCTCTCTTGCCGCGATGGAGGGTGCCGAACCGGCCGAGCAGTCGGTTTCGTCACGGACTTCGTCTCGTTCTTCTTCGCCACAGCTGACCAGCACGACACAGGAGGTGTCCCGGCTGGTTGGTGATGGCGGCCGGCCGACACAGGAGGTGTCCTGGCTAGTTGATGACGGACGGCCGACCGAGATCTCTGCCAGGGCCGTCACGGTTGACGGTGCACTGGCGGTGAAATGATCGAGATGGACCTAGAGGGGGGGGGGGGGTGAATAGGTACAATTACAAATTTTAATTTGTTACTCCCTCCATTCCAAAATAGATGACTCAATTTTATATGAAGTTAGTACAAAGTTGAGTCATCTATTTTGGAACAGAGGGAGTAGTTAGCAATTTTAGGCAATAATGCGGAATATGAAAGTGAGCCTAACAATTGCAAGTATGATGCTAAGAGCTAAGCAAGGTAAACAAGAACACAAGTATGTGAGTAAGCAAGCACAATATGATATAAGTAAAGACTAAGAGACAAGTAACCACAAGTAGGAAGTTAGTGTTAGGGATAACCGCAACTCCGAGAGACGAGGATGTATGCCGATGTTCACTTCCTTGGAGGGAAGCTACGTTACCATTAGAGAGGTGGATGTTACCACGAAGGCACACCAACGCCACGAAGGCTCACCCTATTCTCCCTTTGAGACAACACCACGAAGGTGTTTCTCAACCACTAGTGGTAGACCTTGGGGTGGTCTTCAAACCCTCACAAACTTTCCGGGGGTAATCACAATGGTCGATTCCTCTCCGAATGACTCCTACCGCCTAGGAGTCTCCAACCTCCAAGAGTAACAAGAACGATGGGGGAAGGCTCAAGACTTGCTCAAATCACGAATTCCTTTGGTGCAAGGATGGGGAAGGAGTGGATCTATCACTTGAGTGGACAACTTCTCTCAAATGCTCTCAAATCCGTTGGGGATCTAAGATTTGGTGTAGGAGTGTGAGAGAGAGAGTGAAAAGTGTTCTTGAGGATGTTCTTCGTAAATGGTCAAACCTCCCACGGGGTAACTGAGAGGTATATATAGTGCCCCTCAATAAGTGGCCGTTAGGGCCAATCTGAGCGCAGCAGCCATCAGACGTCCGAGGCCACGGGAGACACCGGACTTCCGACAGGGATCAAAAGTCCGACGTTTTAACACTGCAAAGGAAGTACCGGACGTCCGAGGCCTCGGCAGCCACCGGACGACCGACAGAGACTGGAAGCCCGATGTTTTGGCACGGTATAGAAAGTACCGGACGACCGATGGATACCGGACGTCCGATGTTTTGGCTCTGTGAAGGAAATGCCGGACGTCCGGTGGATATCGGAAATCCGACGTTTTGGCACTGTGAAGAAAGTACCGGACATCCGATGTACACCGGACGTCCGATGATTTAGCTCTGTAGACAGGTGTTTAAAGAAGATCACTTGAGCAAGACTTTCGCGAGACCCCATGTTCCCCTGTTAATAGTGCGGGATCCCTATACTCAAGAACAAACATAAAAAAGGGGCATAAGCCAGTAGACTTGTTTCTTCGTTCTTGAGGAAGCTAAATATTACCGAAATCATAATCCACACACATGCTCCTGAGGGGACTAAAACCTGAGATATACTTGACAAACTTTGTTAGTCCCCTATGAGTATATTGTCATCAACATCAAAATACAATTAAGGGCATGATTGCACTTTCAGGCGGGTCATCCCAGGAGGGCATCTTCGCCCATCACTTCGGTTTCAGCGGGGCACATGGCAGGCGGCCAAAGCCCGGATGGAGTCACTTTGTGATTTCTCCTTGCCAACCTGGTCACCGGGATTTCCCTCAATCCCCTGATCACCACTACCGGCACCTCCATCGGTCATATCAACATCTTTGATCACAGTGTTATTATCTGTCAGATGAGCCTCCTCAACCAAAACATCGAGGTCATAGGACAGACCATCGTACGTCCAAGGAACATAATCCGTGATGAATTCCGCATCAACAACACCAACAAGTAGCCTAGCAACTCCATGCAAACGTGTAAATGGCATATCCACCTTCTCTGTTTTACCTAACAGAGAGCCAAGACTCCAAACAATAAGGGAATCATTAAGCAGAGTCTCTAGGACACCTGAGAGTCTGATCCAAACCTTCTCCAACGGTATCCCCGTTGGTTCAGGTTTTTTGCATTCGTCGAACTCAAGAATGCAGTTGCTCCCAGGCACCTTACTGAGTCCACACTTCAGCAGGTGATTAAGATCCTCCCTCCTAAGGAACTCCACTCTGTAGACCTGATCCTCCAATCTGACAGGTGCCCAGAAAAAAGTCTCAGAAACTAGCCGCCTGAGCTGCTAACACACCTGCTCCTCTGTCAAAGTCCCCTGAGTGACCTTGACCAAACCAAACTTCGAGCTCTCCGTACAAGGGGTTACCTAGACCGTGCGTGGAGTCCCAAAGAACATGAGCTTGCTGTTGCAGACACCGTATATGGTCATCACAGGCTTAGGTACCAAAAGCAGCGGACACTCCTCAGATGAGTGACCAGGCTTTAGACAAATGTCACATAGCACCGCCTTGCAGTCAATCACAAAGTGGCTTGGCTCGCCACATCAGTAACAGGTCATATTTTCTTTCTTACAGGTCGCCTTATTAGCCCGCATATTCTCAGCTTTGTCAGTCCCTTTGTCACTCATCCCATCTCTATCATCGACAACTATCACGGCCGGAATAGATACCGCCGCCAACGCCGAAACGGCTGTCACTGCCTCCTCGG
The DNA here is from genome assembly GCF_018294505.1 of Triticum aestivum. NCBI lineage: Eukaryota > Viridiplantae > Streptophyta > Magnoliopsida > Poales > Poaceae > Triticum > Triticum aestivum. Next base: position 168,772,716 of record NC_057811.1, on the reverse strand, counting down.
GCAGAGGTGCCATGGAAGTAGAAGCAGTGGATGCGACCGCCTTGGCCGTCCCACCGTCAAACGTCGCCGGCTTGATCGTCGGCTGCTTAGGATGAACCTTGGGGACATACAGGCGACGCGGAGGAGGGTTTCAGCCCCCCCTCCCCCACCCCCCCCCGACTACCCCGCTGACGACAGTTAGGCACCATGGCACCCTCGATGAACTCGCCGGGTGAAGGGTTGAAGTTTTGCTGCCATTGATTGCCGCCTCTTTCCACTGGTTCCATCCGTTCTGGTAGCCCGGATAGCCACCGTCATAACCGCGGCCAGCACCATAGCCACCGTGACCACTATTAAACATCCACGACCCGCGCCATAGTCACCGTGCCCGCTGCTGTTGGGGCCGGCTCCATAGTCGCCGCGGCCGCCGCCGCCGTTTCCAGCCCGACCCGCGATTGCCCCGCCAGCCACCGCGCCGCGTCAAGCACCCACCCCGCCAGAAGGAACAGCGAGTTGCTGATGCTGTTGCGTGGGACGGGGGGGGGGGGCTCCTGCCGCCGCTGATGCTGCGCGGGCCATGAAGGTGGCAACGCCCGTCGCCCCGGCCAGCCATCACCGGAGGGATGTGAGCTGCCCGGCCGCCGCGTGAAGCCCACAGCCGCGCGCCGCCAAACCCTAACTCTAGACGACGCCGACGCATGCACGAGCGGTACGTCCGCCTGGCGCTTGGACACTCCAATTGGGTGGCAAGGTTCTCCACCATCAGCCCATCACAGCAGATTGGAGTGATTGTGCTCTTGGAGAAATTGCACGATAGTCCCGAGGCCTCCCCAAAGAACTGCAGCAGCTTGCCGATGGATGAACATTCTTGCTGACAGGGGTTCAGAAACATGACCACATCATCAACATATATTGGTGCACGGAAAGGCATGTCAATCGTTCCAATGGGGCGCAGCAGGCCGCCCCCCTCGGTGAAGGAAAGGAGAGCGGCCAGGCAGTCCATTACCAAGGTGAAAAGCAACGGTGATAGAGGATCTCCTTGACGCAAACCCTTGGCATGGTTAATCTCATCGGTCATGCATCCATTCACCAAAATATGACTCAATGACGAGCATAGCAGGAGTTTTGGATTTCTTCCGCCACATAGTGCGCTCGAGGGCAGTAAGCCCCAGTCGGTGTATTTCCAGCCATGCTCTGAATTGGATTTCTTCCAGAGACAGGGCTCTCAATTCCATGGCTGAATCCAAACGAGCAATGCCTCAGAAGAAATGAGGTCTCTGAGGGCGATGTTATCATTGATTTGGAACTCCAAGACCTGAGAGCCTTCGCAGTAGCCTTCAGGGATTTACGTAGGATCACCAGTGGGTCTGAACTATTGCATGGAGTGTCCCAAGCAGCTGCCACTGTCTCATCGAAGCCATCAATCTTAGTACAGAAGTTGTCGAACCGGAAATGTCGGCATGGCTTGAACTGGGCATCGCAGGACAGCAGGACAGGGCAGTGATCGGACATGTCAGAAGAAGTCCCAAGAATGCAGTTGGAGAAGCATAGTTGGAGCAACGAGCAGGAAAGGGCCACTATGGTTAAATTGGACAGAGTTTTATTGTAAAGAAGAATTATCATGCCCGTGCCATCAACACTATTACTTTTCGCTGTCAGAAATCTTTTCCAATGCCCAAAATACTACCCCTAGTGGGACCCATGGGCAGATCTTTTTGTATTATCTGAGCCCTCTGTCACCTTCCTCTCCCCTATTTACTGTCCTTTTGTATTAGAGAGGAGTGCCCAAACGAAATGGTGCAAATATAATTTAGACGACCCAATTTACAAATGACTCAATGAAAAACGAAGTGAACGAGAAAAGCTAAAACAAGAGTAATCAAAATGAAAAGAAAGAAGAAAATACGAGAACAAAGCGTCTATTGTCTAATGACAGAGTTCTTCCAGACATTCAGTACAAGTTCACATCCTATTGGACACAATCTTATTTCTATCTATTTCTTACATATCTATAACAAAAACCAAAAGAACATTTTTGCGTTCAAATGATTTTTTTTTTAAGGAGTGTCTGGACTTCTCACTGAAGAACGTAATTTTCTTTGAGCAAAAGAGAGGAGATTTTCTAAGAGTGAGTAGTAGTCCTCGATAGATCCTATGGAACTGCTCGCTTCATAGAATGTAGAAGGAACTATAAAGGAAAAATTATTGGTTCCAATATCTCGAAAATTGATATGCTAGTTGTTTCCTCCACTATAAACACCTGCTAAGCAACATCTTGAGTTTGAAAACTTACCGAGCTGTATCCGAGCACATATATTGTTTGCCTTCCGATTTCTTTTCAACTCTGCTGCCAAGACACTTAACTTGTAGAATATATATCCAAGACTTATATCGATGCAAAACCTCGGCGCTAATTTGCCGAGCTGGCAGAAAGCAGCAGCCAGTAGCAAGGGGCCTGCATAAAGCATAGCTTATTAAGTCAGACGTGTGCCATATTTCCTCACATGTCAGATTATCAGAACATCTATGTTCTATTATAAGTGGAGACAATGTGTGTTGTGCTGCCTCTTTTGATGAATAACAGATACACCACGACAATTCAGATTAACGTGCAGAAAACAGAGGTACGTATCAGATTACAATTATTCGGGAAGGGGAAAAAATCAGTTGTTGCAACTGAACGGTAGTAAATTTTCACTCTGAACTTCTGAAGTATTCGATCGAAACGACAAGACAATTCAAATAGTTGGGACAATATAATTAGGGACACACACAAAAAAAAGGCATAGCCACAATACCACAGATTATCCCCGCATGGAAGCTGCGACAGCGGAAGAAGTGGCCGGAGGCCCTGACCTCGCGCATGGCGAGCAGGACGGGCTGTAGGGGGTCGGTGACGAGGGCTTTCCATATGGCGCGCAGCTCTTCCTGGCCGCGCCCAGTTGTCGGCTCGGGGAAGTCGTCGAAAGAGATGTCTTCCGGGGTAAGTTCCGCCGCCCACCAGGATCGCAAGTCCGAAGTGCTAGGGCGTGCGCGGCACGGCGTCAGGGCAGCGCTTGCCTGGTGCGTGCTGCTGCTGCTTCTGCGCCCGACGAGGAAGGGGGCGGCGCAGGCATTGGTGGAGCGGCTCGGTGCGGGAAGGGCGGTCACTCCGCCGGCGCAGAAGACACGGAGGGAGGAGGCCATTGTCGCCGACGTGCTACAGATCGTTATTGGGATTATTTTGGCTGTCGGTGGAATTTATTTGGAGAGGCGGAGACCGATTCTTGGAGCATCAACAGCTGACTGCTTAAACCCTACTTCCGGGCGTTCGCCCCATATCACAAAATTATACTCTCTTCGTTCCTTTATGTAAGTTGTATTTATTTTTCTCAAAACTTCCACAATATAAGGTGTACTTCTAATCTTCCCTTAGTTTTTCATTTGTACCCCTCCACCATTCAGCATATGCCTTTCATAAAAAGAAATATCTGATCCCTAGTTGGAAGGTAGTAAAAATAGAATATATGTCCCTGATTGAATGCACTCATATTTCTCTCTCCCATCCCATTGATTGATTTTATTCCCATGCTACGGGATTCATCTTCATTTTATTAGGTCGATGGTTATTGATTGCCGCTAATTAAGATGCTAATGCCTAAATTGTTAAGGGTATTTTTGTCCAAAATTCTTCATAATTATGTGCCTTGATCATCGCACATGAAAAAATACACTTTACATGAAAGGAATACTAACTCAGTCAGCGCCTTAAACAGGTGTATATGTCTAACTCACTAGAAGAACGCCGTGCGTTGCAACGGGGCCACATTAATTTTAAGAGTTCAATATCAATTATATTAATATTACATTTAATATTCTCATACATATTAAGTGACATTGACGACCTTTTTTACCATCAAATTCTCACATATGTGATGCAGTAAAGCACATGAAAGAGATGACGCCGCTGATGAGATCTTGGCGATTATATGTAACATAATCAAGCGGTGCTAGCTCAACTTTAGTGCCAATCAGCATAGCCTATTTAGCCGATATATTTAGATCAAGTCCAGCACCCCGCATCGACGTCGCTGCCGTCTTCCTCAACCTTGGGCCACCGCGACATTGCCGTTCGATCCGCGCCGCCCCGAGCTCCCATGTCTTCCCCTAGGGCGCCATTGACACCGCCATGATCTCCTCTTGCCTTTCCCCTGTTTCCCCTCTCGTTTGCTCTCGTTAGGTATTTCGCCGTGGCCGAGAACCGCCGTCCGCCATGGCCATTGCAGGGGTAGCCACCGAGCTCCTCGGATTGACCCCGTGGCACATGCCCGCTCCTATGCACGCCCATGCCCGAGCCTGCCGCTCTTCTTCCGCGCCCGCGGGGCCACTCCCTCTCCATGCCCACGCCCGTGCTACACCGCGTCGGTCGCGCCCGCCGCCGCCGTCGCTCTCGCCGCAGCCACCGCACCACTGTGCCCCGCGCGACACACACCCTGGCCGCGCGCCACACTCTCGCTGGCTGCGCTCGCCCCGTCTACTGCCGCCTATCCCTTCGCTCGCTCCGCTGTCGCGCCCCTGCCTCGCGCCGCCTCCAGTCGTGGCCATCTTCTGTCGGCAGCCCCCTCAGCCACGCCAGCCGCATCTCTACCCTCCACCGTCGGCCGCTTGCCTCGCCTGCTGCGTGCTGCTTCCTGCTGCTATGCGCTGCTCTACCGCTGGTACGCTGCTGCGCCATGCCCTCGACACCGCCGTGGACAAATGTGGCGGAGGGATTGTTAATGGAGTACGAGAAGGAGGTGGCGGAGAAGGTGTGGAGAGGCAGGAGGTCTGGGGTGGTGTCACCTGGCTGTGGTGGAGGTGTTTATGCGAGAAGGAGCCGGAGTGGAAGGAGATGTCACAATTGGAAAGAATCGCAAAAAAATCGTAACCCGGAGATCTCATTCCAAGAAAATGCTAATATCGATGGAGGGGTGATTTCCTTCAATAGGTGGAAAACATAGGAGATATTGGTTGTTATCAAGGAAAGGTAAAAATTTAGGAAAGTTAGGATTTTTGAACTGATTTCTATGCAAATGGGGTTTTATTGTTTGGTAACGTGATATCAGTACCTGCCCGTTTGTGACGTGTCTGATTAGGAAAGTTTGCAAATGTTAAGAAACTATTTATTGGGAGGAAAGTTGTGACGTGTCTGTTATTTGTTTCCTAAAACAAATTTCACTAATAAGAGAAATCGATTGATTTAGATAAGTTATGAAAGTTAGATTAAAATGTATTATTTGTTTCCTGAAAATCTGTTATTTGTTTCCTAAGACAAATTGAACCAATAAAAGGAGTCGATTGATTTGCATAATTTAAGGAAGTTAGATCTGTGATTTGTTATATGTTAGGAAAGTTCTGGTTGTAATAAAGAGTGGAAAGAAAAATAAACCGATGGACTAGGGTGGGAGGAGAGACGAAAAAAACCCAGCGAAAATAAACCGCGGTGACTATTCACCAACTCGTCCATTAGGAGTAAAGATGATCGCTGACTCCTCCAATCCAGCAACCATGGAGGCAAGTGTTGCTAATCGAGCTCCATCACGCCCCTGCTGATTTTGACTCTGAAACTCGTGGTGTGATGGTAGGCACCGTTAACTCTTAAACCTTAGTGACAACAATTAATACAAGTATTTTTCAATTTCCTGTCACTATGATAGATTACTTGTAAGATTAAATCCAACTAATGCATACTACTTTTACTATTGATTACCGATCTAAATTGGCCAAGAGTAGACAAGCAATCGGAAAGAAATATGCATCTATATATCAAACATATGGTATACACAAACCTAAACATAAAGATATAATTCATCACATGATCAACATCATTGCTATGAATACATCACATAAACCATAATAATGTAGGGCAGCTCATATGGCTACTATGCTGAACATAAAAGACAAATACAAATGGAGAGATTACAACTTAGGCTACTGCCATGAACCCGAAGTCCAGAGGCTTGACTACTCATGACTCATCTTAGAGAATGAGGATCGAGGTTGGTGATGTTAGAGATGAATCCCCCTCCGACAGATTTTCAGTTTAGGGCTGAAAATGAAGCTCATCTCGAAAACATGATGTGGCAGCGGTAGAAAATTGCTCGATAATTAGTGTGTGCAAATATCTGCCAATGGGCACCAGAGGCCAGCCAAGGGGATCCCATAGGTTGTAAGCGCCCCGTGTAAGTGCCCACATCCCTAGGTCACCCAGGGCCTATGGGGACCACCTGGGATGGGGCCAAGCCCACTATTGTAGGATGCTGCTAATGCGACACTACAATAAGAGATACCAACGAAACTGTGTGTGATGCATTAATCGCAAACGGTGATGTAAAAAATCGTCAAAAAAGATGCAAAATGTTTGCGATGGCGGATACATCAAACACGGTTCATATAGTTCGCTCGGATGAACTATTTGCGATTAGGGAACACAACAGAAACGGCCAGCCAGATAAAGGTGTGTGCGATATACGGCATACAATTTACTCGGATAAACTGTTTGTGTTGAGCCAAGACAACAGAAACGGTTTCCCTAGTATGTTCCGTGTGCGATGTGATTGCTTACAGTACAACAACATATATACTAATAACGACATGATTGCACAACCAAATTAAACATCTAATTACATAGGTGGCTAGTACACACATAAAATTTCCACACACCAAAGAAAATTATTACATGCATAATTAACTAGGATAAACGATCATCTGACCATTATCCACTTCTTCTTGTGACGCTTGCCGCCACTGCTCTACTAGGATAAACGGAACAGTATTCTGCTCTGTTGGGCACACAAGTATACGAATCATAGCTTTGGGTGAGCAATGTGCTCGCACGCGTCGTGCTATCTCGATGTTCCTTCTATGCTAAGTTTCCATTAATTGATGACCTTTTATGAACAAGCCACCGTTTCCCGCCATTTCCTCACCGATTTTCCGCCGCCACCCAGCGATACTGCGCATAAAACCTTGGCGGCGCACGACGCACCGAGGCAACAAGTGCAGCCTGTAGCACATCCACCTTTTCCAATCATGCCAACCCACCGAAGCGCCGCCTCTGCCATGAACCTCCTCGACAAGGAAAACGAGAAGGCGCCACGACCCATCGAGGCCGAGGCGCTCCCCGGCAACACAATAGACGACGTCGCGCTGCGCCTCATCGCCAGGGTTGAGCAGACCCTTGGCGCACGACGCTTCAGCGCCACGGATCAAGATAGGCATGTCAGCGCTGACAGGCCGCAGCTCGCCAACTTGATCGATGGTGCGTCGACAGAGCAAGATAGGCACATCCGCATCGATAGGCTGCGGCTCGCCACACAGTGAGACCGTTGGAGCGCCGCATAGCAAGAGGCGCGGCGCACCGCACAGCAAGAGCGGATCCATCGGCGCTTGCCTGTTGTCAACAGGGTGTCGTAGCTGGGTACACGTCCCGTCGGTACCCCCATTCCTCGCCAAGAGTGGGCAGAGACCGTATGCGCCGTACTTGCACCAGAGGCTGGCCGCGTCGTACTTGCACCCGACACCCGCCGCGCCGTTCGCATGGGTCGCACCGTTCGCCTTGTCCCAGCCTGCTCGATGCCAACATGCTGGTCGCTAGGCTTGACCGCCTCCTTGGCCCAGGTGTCCACCTGGGCGCAGTAGAGGAACATGGCCGTCACATCCTCGAGCTGGTGATCTCCAATGAAATAGCCAACTTGGAGCTCGAGATCGCGCTCCAGATGTACTGCGAGCGTGTCGACCGCTTGGACGAATGCCTGCACGAGTTCAGGCAGAGCCAAGTGCTACCGTAGGCAAGGGCTGCTGGTCATGGATGCGTTTTATTTTGTTGAGTCGTTTCGACGTGGATCGCTATGTATTCACAACAATCATAATATTGCTCTGTTTCAATGTGTGTACTCTGTTTTCTGTTCATATATGCTCTGTTTTTAATGTGTGTGTATATGCTTTGCATTCTATATATGTGAAGGATAACAACTAGATACAAATTAGTATACGAAAACAGATAGAAAAATAGAATTCATAATATATATTAATTGTTCATTAATTCACCACAGAATATATATAATATCATCACTTATACGTGATGATACTTAACTACTATGTACAATGCATAAAATTGAAAACGAACAATACTAAAACTAATAATCCCTCCTGGGGGCAGTATTCCGGCCGCCCCTCGCCAGCAGCTCCCTGGTGCGTGGCGTCTTCCCAGTGCGTAGGCAGTACTCCGCCTCCTCCGCCTCGCAGCGCTTGACGTATCGATTTGCCTCTTGCAGGCGGACGAGCACGAACGATCTTGCCATTTCGTTGAGCGCCCATCGGAGCTCCTCGTCGATGGCACGCTGGAGCTTATCGGCCCACCTCCACGCAGCGATGAGGCACCCGGCGCCTTTGAACTTCCTTGCGAAGTACCCGTCATCATACACCTCCTCCGCACGACGACGCGCCCGCCCCCAAAGCTGCACCGCCTCCTTTTTCCAGGCGGCCTCACGGGCTTCACAGGCCACCTGGTACCTGGCTTCCTTCTCCGCCATCTCCTTCTTGAACGCCACTTGCCTGGCTTTCTCAGCCGGTGGCAGCGACTTTGTGACGCCCTCGATTCGATCGTACACTAATCATACACGCAAATGTGTACGATCAAGATCAGAGACTCACGGGAAGATATCACAACATAACTCTAGACACAAATAAAATAATACAAGCTTTATATTACAAGCCAGGGGCCTCGAGGGCTCGAATACATAGCTCGATACACAAGAGTCAGCGGAAGCAACAATATCTAAGTACAGACATAAGTTAAACAAGACTGCCTTAAGAAGGCAAACACAAAAGCAACAACGATCGAAGAGGCAAGGCCTCCTGCCTGGGACCTCCTAACTACTCCTGGTCGTCGGCGGTCTCCACGTAGTAGCAGGCACCCTCCGGGTAGTAGTAGCCGTCGGCGGTGGCATCTGAATCCTGGGATCCACGTAGTAGCATTCTGGTTTGGGAACTAGGCCATCACCCCAGTCATAAACTGACGATTCAGCTCAAACTGTTGCATCATTGCGGCATTATAGGGTGGAGGTGGAGGATCGTCAGCCATCCTGCTAAAAACATCAGGGAGCGATTTAACAAGGAGTGGAGCATGTGTACAAAGTCATTCATGATGTAACTTGAACAATGAGCAGAGGCGCAGATGTCTTGACTTGGCGTAGATCTCCCCAACAACGACGCCAGAAATTCTTCCTGCTACTTCTTGAGCTTGTGTTGGTTTTTCCCTTGAAGAGGAAAGGGTGATGCAGCAAAGTAGAGTAAGTATTTCCCTCGGCTTTTGAGAATCAAGGTATCAATCCAGTAGGAGACAACACACAAGTCACCGAACACCTGCACAAACAAACACCAACTTGCACCCAACGCGATAAAGGGGTTGTCAATCCCTTCATGGTTATTTGCAATGTGAGATCTGATAGAGATGGATAAACGGTAAAGTAATATTTTTGGTATTTTTGGTTTATGGAACGGAAAGTAAAAGATTGCAAAGTAAGTAAATAGTAAACTAACATTGTAGATTGGAAACTTATATGATGGAAAATAGACCCCGGGGCCATAGGTTTCACTAGAGGCTTCTCTCAAGATAGAAATTATTATGGTGGGTGAACAAATTACTGCCGAGCAATTGATAGAATAGTGCAAAGTTATGACGATATCTAAGGGAATGATCATGAATATAGGCATCACGTCCGTGTCAAGTAGACCGAAACGATTCTGCATCTACTACTATTACTCCACACATCGACCGCTATCTAGCATGCATCTAGAGTATTAAGTTCATAAAGAATGGAGTAACGCATTAAGCAAGATGACATGATGTAGAGGAATTAACTCAAGCAATATGATGAAAACCCCATCTTTTTATCCTCGATGGCAACAATACAATACATGCCTTGCTGCCCCTACTTTCATTGGGAAAGGACATCGCAAGATTGAACCCAAAGCTAAGCACTTCTGCCATTGCAAGAAAAACCAATCTAGTTGGCCAAACCAAATCGATAGTTCGAAGAGACTTGCAAAGATATCAAATCATGCATATAAGAATTCAGAGAAGATTCAAATAATATTCATAGATAAGCTGATCATAAATCCACAATTCATCGGATCTCGGCAAACACACCGCAAAAGAGTATTACATCGAATAGATCTCTAAGAACATCGAGGAGAACTTTGTATTGAGAATCAAAGAGAAAGAAGAAGCCATCTAGCTACTAGCTATGGACCCGTAGGTCTGTGGTAAACTACTCACGCTTCACCGGAGAGGCAGTGGTGTTGATGTAGAAGCCCTCCGTGATCGAATCCCCTCCGACAGGACGCCGGAAAAGGCCCCTAGATGGGATCTCATGGGTACAGAAGGTTGCGGCGGTGGAAAAGTGGTTTCATGGCTCTCCTGGAAGTTTTGGGGGTATTTGAGAATATATATAGGAGGAAGATCTAGGTCAGGGGGTCACCGAGGGGCCCACAAGGTTGGGGGGCGCGCCCTCCACCCTTGTGGCCGCCTCGTGGCTCTTCTGACTTGCACTCCATGTCTCCTGGGTGTCTTCTGGTCCAAGAAAAATTATCACAAAAGTTTTATTCCGTTTGGCGTTTGGACTCCGTTTGGTATTCATTTTTTGCGAAACTCTAAAACAAGAAAAAAATAGGAACTGACACTGGGCTCTAGGTTAATAGGTTAGTCCCAAAAATCATATAAAATAGCATATTAATGCATATAAAACATCCAAAACAGATAATATAATAGCATGGAACAATGAAAAATTATAGATACATTGGAGACGTATCAGTCGCGTCCTACAGTCAACGTGTGCTCTGATACCATCTTGTAGCGACTCGACCCGGTAAGAGTCAAAGTCTCTGTGCTTACCGTGCTAGTCCCTGGATTGACTTGCTAGCACACACAGTACTCGATGAAATAACAGAAATAACACACATCTCTTCATTACATCGATAGTCCAGGAGCAATACATTTATTACAAAATAGGGCATAATGCCAAATAAAACAAATACTGCGGAAGTAAAGTAGTAAATGAGTCCAACTCCACGAGCAAGGTTGAGTGTAGAACATCGACCTATCGCACCTTAATGCTCGTCAGATATATCTGCAACTTGATAAGTTGCAGCCGTATAGGTCAGTACATTAAATGTACTGGCAAGTCACATCATAAGTATAATGAACCTATTTGTACATGCAATTTGGCTGGTGGAAAGCTCTAAGTTTAGTTTTGCATAAAGCTAGCTTTTTCCTAGAATAAAAGATATTATTCTACTACTACAAAATAGCATAGGGTGAGTTGGTAAACCCAACTCAATCCATTCCCAAAGTTTCATCTAAACCCAACTGATTTAATTAAGGGTGATGAGATCTTCCAGCATTTCCACTACTAGATGCTCAAGTTGTCCGTAATCAGGGACACGGCTAATCGATTAGGCTGACACTCTGCAGAGGTTTCACACTTTTCCCCACAAGACTCGACCACCTCCATGATCGGAAGATCGAGACATAGTCTTTCAAAAGTATTCCCCCTTAACCCATGGATAGGCCGGTACTCCTACCATAATCTATATCTGCGAGCCTATCTCGGAAGAGGTCACACTATCTACTCAACTAAGCCAGAGCCCATAATGGCTTGTGGCTGCACATGTAAGCTTCTAGACATGAAAATACGTTTGATCCCTTTGATCCTGAGCGGACGGACCACTAGTGGTGCACCACCATGGATTTCCCATGCAAGCCCCACTGTACTTTGCCACCATTCAAACCAGTTTTTGCCTAGGTAGTTCATTAATTATCTTAGGTCTTGTTTACTACATTGTCACTCATACTTTATAATGATCACTCCCCAATCCACGTCTACTTTAGCGAGGCAACATAATGTAAAACGGTGGTGACAATGTTGTAAGGTTCAGACCTACCCTACTGAACTACTGATATGTCTCCGTCGTATCTATAATTTTTTATTGTTCCATGCCAATATCATACAACTTTCATATACTTTTGGCAACTTTTTATACTATTTTTGGGACTAACATATTGATCCAGTGCCCAGTGTCAGTTCCTGTTTGTTGCATGTTTTCGTTTCGCAGAAAATCCATATCAAACGGAGTCCAAACGGGATAAAAACTTACGGAGATTTTTTTGGAATATATGTGATTTTTGGGAAGAAGAATCAACGCGAGACGATGCCCGAGGGGGCCACGAGGTAGGGGCGCGCCCCAGGGGTGGGCGTGCCTGTCGTGGTGGGTGCACGGCAGATGCCAAGGGATGGCTAAAGATAGGAGGAGGCTCGAGGGCACTGGTGGGCTCCAGAGGCGAGGTCGGCATGAGCGAGCGCGGGACACAAGACATACCCAGGTTTGGGGCTCACTGGAGAGATAACACCCCTAGTCCTGCCGAGTGTAGTTGATGTGTATCAGTACAGAGTTGCTCCTAGAGCTGTATGGAGGAAGAAGGAAGGCAGGCCAAGGCCTAGGCTGCTCCCTCTCCTCGGGTGTGGCTTGCTACACGTGTGTGAGTGAGTGAATGAGTGATCGCTGGTTTCTCTCTGTGTTCGCCCGTATGCATGAGGGCTCCTGGGGGGTTTTATAGGTCACCCCCCAGAGGTACAATGGTAATGTTACAAGGCCGTGGGGCCGGGTTGTCATTGTCCGGGAAGCCGGCGCTGGGACCCGCTGGGGGTCAGGGCTCGCCGGGTTCTCTGGGTGCGGGGCCCGCCGGGTACGGGGGCACTGTTGGCCTTCTTGTCGATCGCCAGGGAGTGGTCGGGTTGAGTCGGTTACAGTGGTGCTCCGTCAGGTCATCGCTTGCTGGCGTCGTTGGTGACGATAGTTGCACTGTTGCCACGCCGGGCCTTGGTCAGCGGGTAGGTGGAGCACTGTTGCCACGCCCCGGCTGACCAGGGGCATGGGCGGGGTACTGTTGCCTCGGTCATCGGTAGGTGGAGACTCGTCCCATAGTACGGCCGGGATGGGATGGGAACTGACCCGTGGCCGGGTTGGAGAACACGCCAAGGGGAAGCTGGCTTGTGGGGGCCGAGTTGAGGAGTCCGACCGGGTTGGAGAGTCTGGCCGGGTCGAGCGACCCAGCCAAGCGTGGGCCAGCTTGAGGGGCATTGTTGGCCCCGTTGTTTTTGAAAAGGATCCGGGTTCCGTTGCCTGGCTGGGGTTCATCCCCCCGACAGTAGTCCCCGAAGTTGTGAAGGTCCGCCGTCTTCAGATGGGAGGGCCTTCATAGTTTCCCTTCCCTGAGGAGATGAATTTTATGGCCGCCGGGTCCGGCAACACCCAGTGTGTGCTGGCTTCCAGAAGCCGGATCGCGGCACCCCGTCAGGGGCGGGAAACCGAAGAGTCCACCGAATCTTGGGGTAATCTTTTGGACTTCGCATGGGCGCCACGTGGTGCCTGGAAGCCGAAGGGGCCTAACAGGCCACGTGCGCGACAGGACAGGGTGATGCGCTGGGGCCCGCGGCCGCGCACCCTCGGCCCACGCGCGCGGATTTATTGTGGCTTCCGCAAGTCAGTTAACATTCTTGAGGCAGTTATTGCGCACGTACGTGCGCAGTTATTGCGGGGAAGTGGGAAAGGCGGGCGCAAACGATCCCACTCCCCCGCGTTTTATACCGTGGCTTATAAATTGGCAAGGAGGAGGCGGCGGAAATCATTCTCGCTCGCCCCCTGCCTTCTTCTTCCTTCCTCTGCTTCCTGCGACCGCCACGCACTGCGACGCCCGTTGCTTCGAGCAGAGCTTCGTTGCCATCTTCTTCCTTCTTTCTCCCGCACCTTTGTCGATGGCGCTGCCGTCGGGCTCATGGATAGGTTCGACCGTCACTCTCGACGACATCGCCTATCTCCGCACCACCAGGCACCTGCCGGGGGAGACGGAGGTCGCCGCGCGCCTGCCGCGGGGAGAGCAGGAGCCGCGGCCCGAGGGCACGGAGCGCGTGATCTTCTTCCCGCACTTCAAGCGCGGGTTCGGGCTTCCCGCGAGCGGCTTCTTCTATGACTTCCTGGAGTTCTTCGGGGCTCCAGCCCCATCATCTAGGCACCGGCGCCATCGTGCAGCTATTGGGCTTTGTCACCCTCTGCGAGGGGTACCTGGGGGTCGAGCCTTCGATCGACCTCTGGGTGCGCTTCTTCTCCCTGAAGCAGCAGGGGCTGAGGGCCGGGGAGATGTCCGAGTGCGGGGCCGCCGTCATCTCCAAGCGGTCGAGCGCTGACTGCCCCAAGATGCCGCTTCAGGATTCTGCCAAGAAGTGGCAGAATTCTTTCTTCTAAGTCCGCAACCTCGGTGCAGACCGCATCAACTTGCTGCCCTTCGTCAATTCACCGCCGAGGGAGAAACAGAACTGGGGGACTACCCCAAGCACCCGTCGCAGGAGGTGCTCAACCTGTGTGAGCGGGTGTTGGTGATGAAGGAGCGGGAAGGGCTCACCGGCACCGACCTCATCACCGCCTTCATCGTCCGCAGAATGCTGCCGCTGCAGCAGCGCAGCCATCTCATCGGTTGGATGACCGGCCTTCAGGACCCCAACTGCATGGCGAACTTGTGGCTGGGGGCGGACCAGGTCGCGCGCCAGGTCAAGGACATCTCCAAGCCAACCTACGGGACGACTGGGAGTTCGGGAAGCCCTCGTATAGCCACGCGAACCCGGCGCCGATGGTGAGTCCCTGGTCTCCATACTTTGCTGCTGCTCATCTTCTTATTCGCCCCGACGCAATGCGGGAGGTGCTTCTGAACGCCATCTGGCATCCTTACGACCGGGCACGGGCGCAGGTGGTGCGCGCTGCCTCGGAGGAGCCCGAGGCCCACGGCGGAGGGGAGGAGGCGACCACCGACGCGGGCGCAGCGCGCCGAGTGGGTAAGTCTTGTCTTCACTTCTTGAGTCGCCAATTGCGGGACGGTCTTGGGATGCTGACGCGAGCTGCTATCGCAGCGGTGCCAGGTGGAGGAGGCGGCGGTGCGGCCGGAGCCGGGTCGTCCCGGGGGCGCTGGCGGCGAGCCGGCCGCACGAGAAGGACAACGTCGCGCCGCAGGCCCCGACCGTGAAGCGCGCGGCGAACCTAGCCGGGGGCGCCAAGCCTCCCGCCGAGAGGAGGTGTGGCGCTCCGCAGGAGAGGGCGGCGAGGCCCGTCGTTCCGGTGGTGCCGGGGTGAGTTCCTTTCTTGCTTGAACCGAGTGGCCGAGCGGCTCTGCTTGGCTCGTATTTATTTTGTCTTGGGTTTCAGGTCGCCGATCTCGCTGGCGCTGGCGGCGGCGGATGCCGCGTCAATTGAGGGCACCGCGTTCCGGAGGAGCCGGTCCGGCACCATCGATCGGGACGAGGAGGAGGAGGAGCAGGCGGATCTGGACCTTGGTCTGGACCCGGCCGACACCGAGGCCTGGCCTGGCGGGACCGGAATCGGGCCGAGGCGGAGCAGGAGGCGGCGTCGACCCAGGCCTGGGTTAGCGCCGTGGCGATGTGGGCGCGAGCCGGCGTGGCCGGAGATGCCTGCGGGGACGATGGTGGCGGTGATGGCCTTCGTGCCGTCGTCGGAGGGGGAGCACGGCCAAGGCGGCCGTGCGGATGTGATGGACCTCGACCGGGAGGTCGTGGTCGTTGGGGACGACACCCCGCCGCGGACCGACGCTGTCGAGCGGGCGGGGGCCGACGGAGGCGGGGTCGATGCCGTCTTTGAGGAGGCGCCTCGGACGGCACCGGAGGGGACGCCTCAGACGCCAACGAGCGAGGCGCCGCCGGTGGTGGAGCTGCAGGCCGCTCTGGCTACCGAGCCGGCGGTGGTGCCGGAGAGGGCGCCGGTCGCAGGGGAGGCGGCCAACGGGGAGCACGCCCTGGTGCTCAGGTCCGGGGGTCGCCGGGCCGTTGGGGCGCAGCCGGCGCGGAGCGGGACCGGCGAGGTCTTCTTCGGGCCTCTGACCCAGGAGGAGGCGGCGATGGCCACCGTGACCTGGCGCCTACGAGGGCGGGCGGACCGGATCCAGGCCTTCGCCCAGGCCGAGGTGGAGCGGACACAGGAGCTGGAGCGCGCCATGTTCGTGAGTTGCCCTTGCTTTCTGCCTTTCTTTTTCTGTTGCTTCTTCTTTGTGGGGGCGCGCCAGCACCCACTAGGTGTAGCCCCCGAGATTCAGGCCAACTGCGTAGCAGTTGGGTCGAATCTTAAATCGTTGTCTTGTGTTGATCGTTGCGTTCTGCAGCAACTGGACTCCTACCGGGTCAGTGTCTTCAACCGGCTCCTAGAGACGCACTAGCGGCTCAAGGAGCAGCTCGCCGCCAAGGAGGAGGAGCTCCACGCCGCGGCAGGTATTCTTTTTGCATGCTCTTTTTTAGTGGGGGCGCGTTAGCGCACCAACTGGGTGTAGCCCCCGAGATTCGGGCCAACTGCGTAGCAGTTGGGTCGGATCTTAAAATAGTACTTTGTTTTTGAATCTTTCTTCTTCAGCCAAGGTGCTGTCCTGGAGGACTCGGCTGATTCGGGCCGGGTTCCACTACGACCGGCTCGTTGCCGACGCCGGCCGGCTTGGGGCCGATGTGGCGAGGGTGACGACGGAGACGACGGGAGCCCGGAGGCACTCGATGAAGCCAGCCGGCTGCGGGAGCAGCTGGCGGTCGACAAGGGCCATCTTGAGGCCGAGGTGGAGCACCTTAAGGCGGAAGCCGCCAAGGTTGTGGAGGCTCAGCAGGCCCTTGCTGAGGCGGACCAGCAACGTGGCAAGCTGGCCGACGACAAGGGTCAGCTCCAGGCCGAGGTGGAGCGCCTGAAGGCGTTGGTGGCCGCGGCGGAGGATACCCGTGAGGGGGAGACCTGGCGCCGCGAGGAGGCCACGAAGGCGGCCGATGACAGGGACGCCAAGCTGAAGGCGGCCCTTGGCAAGGTCGCCGATCTGGAGAAGACGCTCCAGGAGCGCGACCGCACCATCGCCTGGGAGCGGCGCGGTACGTTGCTCTAAGTGCAGCACCTAGAAGAGTCCTTCTCCAGTAAGTGCTTTTCTTGGGTTTTTTGCCGGGCTGGGACCCCGGCTTCTTGTCCTTGGTGACTTTCTTCTGACTTGCTTTTCTTCTTGACAGGGGCCTTCCCGGAGACGCGCCAGTTAGCGGAGGAGGCGGTCCGCTTTCAGCGCGACCCGCAGGGGATCGTCGGCTCCAGGACTGACCCGCGGGTGGCCTGGACCTTCCCGCGATCGTGACCGCCGCCGAGGCCCGTCTGCGAGTTTTGAGCGAGCAGATGGGGTGGCTCTCTGAGGCTGGCGTGGCGATGACAGCGGCACTCTGGCTAGGTTCCGTCGCTCCGAACAACTTCACGCGGCTGGCGCGGTGGTTGGAGGCGGGGCCGGATCGGCTCCATGACTGGCGCGTTTCCGCCGCTCGTGCTGGCGCCGAGATGGCGCTCAGGTTCACGATGTCTTGGCATCCGGACCTGTTGTTGGACCCGTTGATGGGCCAGCGAGCCGGCTCGGAGAGCCAGCTGCAGGCGGAGGCCGGCCGATTCGCTGCTCGGGCCAGCTACATCGCCGGGTTCGTCTTCCACGACGAGTTCCGGCCGGAGCGGGCGAAAGATGGCGGAGTCGTGCCTGCTGATGACTACGGCCTACTTCTGGACGACCCAGAGGGCAGCTCTGAGGAGTCGGACGTCTACCGCGACGCGGACACCGAGGAGGGGAACACCGGCACCTCGGCGAACCCGGAGGCCACCGAGGGAGATGCTTGAGGCTGCCTGTTATCAACTTAGTGAAAAATTCTGTTAGGTAGTAGGTCCACCCACCCACTGGGGGTTTCCGGGTGTAACGAATTCTGGCCTTGGGCCTGCTTGAATTTGAACTGGTGATGTACACATTTCGTGAATGTTTGCCCTCTTGCTTTTTGTCTTTTGAGCCATTTTCTTGTGCTTTTCCCCTCTCGGGCTCCCCCCCCCCCGCGAGTCTGACGGTCGAGGCTCCGGTCATTGACAAGGAGTTCGTCCTTTGAGAGGAGCGCGTAGTATTTAAGCCGTCGAAACGTTAAGCGCGAGCGAAACACCCACTGGGCCGGCTAGCGGCAATCTGGCGAAGCCGGTTGGCGAGCAGCCGGTCGTGCGATGGTGTTACAAGTGACGGGGCCGGGTCGATCAACCCAGCGGCATGTATGAGATTCGTGGATGCCTGTGCTTTTACTTTCCGTCTATTGAGCCGTTTTCTTGCGACTTTCCCCCCTTGGGCTTCCCCCCCGCGAGTCTGACGGTCGAGGCTCCGGTCCGTGACAAGTGGTTTGGCCTTCGAGAGGAGCGCGCAGTACTTAGGCGTTCGAAACGTTGAGCGCGAGCGGAACACCCACTGGGCCGGCTGGCGGCAATCCGTCGAAGCCGGTTGGCGACCAGTCGGTCGTGCAACAACTTAAAGTGGCATGGCCGGGTTGGGTAACCCGGCGGTCCTTGGCTTAGTGTTCATGGCGTGCTGGTGCTCTGGCCTTGCGCGCTTGCCGGCCGACAGCCGAAGCCGGTTCTGTGGCTTAGCGCGAAGCGGGAGGCCGCGGCGATCCCAACGCGTCAGGAACCGCTAAGTAAGGCGGCGGGTAGTGGCCAAGCTGGCCAGCCCCCGGGTCGAGCGAGTCGGACCGGCGGCCGGGTTCGATAAAGAGGTAAGTAATGCATAAATGCAGGAGACACAATAGCTTGGTCGGAAAGGGCAGCCCCCGAGCGTCGCTTGGGGACCCCATAGTTTTCAGATGATTACAAAAGGCAGCGATACATACGTGCACACGGCTAACTGTAAAACGGGCGGAGGAGTTCTGCGTTCCACGGCCGGGTTGTTTCTTCGCCGGCGGTGTCCCTCTTGCGCTTGTTTGACTTGCGGGCATTGATGAGGTAGTAGGCGTTGCGATCGCACAAGGACTTGCTGACGATGAAGGGGCCCTCCCATGGGGAGGACAGCTTGTGTTGGCCGGTCTGCTCTTGGACGAGTCGGAGGACGAGGTCTCCCTCCCGAAAAGTGAGGGGCTTGATCTTCTTGCTGTGGTAGTGCCTCATGCCTTGCTAGTAGATGGCTGAGCGGCTAAGCGCTAGGAGATGTGCTTCTTCGAGCAGGTCGACACCATCTTCATGGGCTTCTTTGGCTTCGGCTTCAGTGTACATCGTGACGCGCGGCGAGTCGAACTCGATGTCGGTCGGGATGATGGCTTCTGCTCCGTAGACGAGGAAGAACGGGATGAACCCGGTCGACGGATTTGGCGTTGTTCGAAGACTCTAGAGGACGGCCGGCAGGTCGTCGAGCCAGCTGCCGGGTGAACGGATAAGCGGCTCGAGAGCCGTGGCTTTATGCCAGATAGGATGAGGCCGTTGGCCCGCTCGACCTGGCCGTTGGACTGCAGGTGTGCAATGAAGGCCAGGTCGAGGCGGATGCCGGAGACGGAGCACTACTGTGCGAGTGCGCCCTTGGCGAAGTTGGTGCCGTTGTCCGTGATGATGCTGTTCGGCATGCCATAGCGCACCACGATGTCCTTGACGAACCGGACGGCCGTTGGCCCGTCCAGTTTCTTGATCAGCCTTACTTCAATCCATTTGGTGAACTTGTCCACCGCCACCAGCAGAAGCGTCATGCCGCCTCGAGCGGTCTTGAAGGGCCCCACCATGTCGAGTCCCCAGACCGCGAAGGGCCAGGCGATCGGGATGGTCCGGAGTGCCGACGCCGGCTGGTGGCCGCGCTTGCTGAAGCGCTGGCATCCCTCGCACTTGAGGACGAGCGACTCGGCGTCTTCGAGGGCCGTGGGCCAGTAGAAACCATGGCGGAAAGCCTTGGCCACCAGGGACCGCGAGGCGGCGTGGTGCCCGCACTCGCCCTGGTGTATGTCGTGGAGGATCTCGATGCCCTTGTCTTGCTCGACGCAGCGCTGGAACACGCCGGTGGAGCTGCGCTTGACGAGCTCGTTATTGATGATGCTGTAGGCGGACGCCCGGCGCTGCACTTGCCGGGCTTCGGTCTCGTCCATGGGGAGGACCCCGTTCTCTAGAAACTCCGAGATGGGTAGGGCCCATGATGGCGCCGTCACCACGGCGAAGATGGCCACCATGGCGGGTTCTGGGGCGGCAGCCCCCGAGCCGAGTTCAGCAGCCCCCGGGTTGGGAAGGGCGGCGGCCAGGTCGATGGTTGCGGCGCCCGGGCCGGGTTGAGGCGCGGCCGGGTTGTCCGGGACGTAGATGGACTCGGAGTCCGGAGACGGCTTGTGTAGGTGCTCGAGGGAGACGCCGGACGGGATGGACTGCCTGGACGAAGCGATCTTGGCGAGCGTGTCGGCCGCCTCATTCTCTGCGCGCGGGACGTGGGGGAACTCGCAGCCTGCGAAGAATCCGGACAGCTTCTGAACGAGGAAGCGGTAGCTCGCCATGTTGGGGTCGCGGGCGTCCCACTCGCCGGAGCATTGCTGCACCACCAGGTCCGAGTCACCGTAGCATAGGATGCGCCGGATGCCGAGTTCCTTGGCAAGCCGGAGGCCATGCACAAGGGCTTCGTATTCGGCGACGTTCTTGGAGGCGGCGAAGTGGATCTGGAGCGCGTATTTGAGCCGGTCGCCCTTTGGGGAGGACAGCACGATGCCGGCCCCGAGGCCGAGACGCATCTTCAAGCCGTCGAAGTGCATGCGCCAGTGCGTCAAGTCCGGCGGTGGCGGCAGGTACTGGGTCTCGGTCCAGTCGACGAGGAAGTCAGCCAGAGCTTGGGACTTGATCGTAGTGCGGGGCTCGTAGAGGATGGTGTGGCCGGCTAGCTCGAGCGCCCACTTGGCGACCCGGCTAGAGGCATCCCGACACCCGATGATTTCACCGAGAGGGGTCGTGCTGACCACGGTAACAACATGCTCTTGGAAGTAATGCTTCAATTTCTTGGCGGTGAAGTACACGCCGTTACAGATCTTCTGGTAGTGCGGGTAGTTCTGCTTGGAGGCGGAGAGCACCTCGCTCAGGTAGTAGACGTGATGCTGGACGGCTTGGATCTTGCCATTCTCTGGTCGCTCGACCACCATCACCGTGCTGACCGACCGCGAGGTTGCGGCTATGTAGAGCAATAGCGGCTCCTTCTCGGCTGGTGCGACCAGGACGGACGCGGTGGACAGCATGCACTTGAGGTCCCGGAAAGCCTCGTCCGCCTGGTCGTTCCATTCGAATGGCGTCGTCTTCTTCATTAGCTGATACAGGGGCAAGGCCCTCTCGCCCAGCCGGCTGAGAAACCGGCTGACCGAGGCCAAGCAGCCGGTGAACTTCTGGACATCGCGCAGCCGAGCCGGCTTGCGCATGCGCTCGATGGCCTTGATCTTCTCCAGGTTTGCCTCAATGCCGCGCTTCGAGACGAGGAAGCCGAGTAGTTTTCCGGCCGGGACACCGAAAACGCACTTTTCCGGGTTGAGCTTGACCTTGTACTCACGCAGGTTGGTGAAGGTCTCCTTTAGGTCGTCGAGGAGCGTGAGGTGCTGCTTGGTCTTCACCACGATGTCGTCCACATAGACCGGGATATTGCGGCCGAGTTGCGGTAGCAAGCATTTCTGCATGCAGCGCTGGAAGGTGGCGCCGGCGTTCTTCAAGCCGAACGACATGGTGATGTAGCAATACGCCCCAAAGGGCATGATGAAGGACGTCTTCAGGGCGTCGGCCGGGTCCAGCTTGATCTGATGATAGCCGGAGTAAGCATCCAGGAAGGACAGGAGCTCACACCCAGCACTGGAGTCGATGACTTGGTCGATCCGCGGGAGGGTGAATGGATCCTTGGGGCAGGCCTTGTTCAGGCTGGTGCAGTCAATACACATGCGCCAGGTCTTGTTCTTCTTCAGGACGAGGACTGGGTTGGCCATCCACTCGGGGTGAAACACTTCCATGATGAAGTCGGCTGACAAAAGCTTGGCGACCTGTTCACCAATGGTTCTTCTCTTCTCTTCAAAAAAAACGTCATAGGGGTTGACGGACAGGCTTGGCGTCCTTGCGGACGTGGAGTTTGTGCTCGGTGTACTTCCTCAGGATACCCGGCATGTCCTTTGGGGTCCATGCAAAAATATCCCGATTCTCACGGAGGAAGTCGACGAGCTCGCCTGCCTATTTGCTTTTGAGGCGGGTGCCCACGACAACGTACTTGCTGCAGTTGGGGTCTTCCGGGTTCAGCTTCACTTTCTTGGTCTCCTTGGAGGGCTTGAACGAGGCCTTGTTGGCTGGCTCCTCGGCCGGGATCGGCGCGGCCGACGCCTCTTGGGCCAAGGCGACGATCTGGTCGAGTTGGCGCCGCTCCTCGGCTACGACCAGCGACTCGGCCAGCTTGGCGCCGTCTCGGGCGCACTCTATGGACTTGCAGTAGTCGCCGATGATGGTGATGAGGCCCTTCGGACCCGGCAGCTTCATCTTTAGGTAGGCGTAGTGGGGAACCGCCATGAATTTGGCGAGCGCGGGCCGACCTAGCAGCGCATGGTACGCGCTGGTCAGGTCCACCACCTCGAACCAGAGCGGCTCGCGTCGGAAGTGGTCGTTGTCGCCGAACAGGACATCGAGCCGGACCCGGCCGATTGGAGAGCAGGAGAGGCCGGGAACGATGCCGTGGAAGATCGTCCGGGTCGGCTCCAGGTCTTTGGCCTCAAGGCCAAGCTTGGTCATGGTGTCGCGGTAGAGGATGTTGATGTTGCTACCGCCGTCGATGAGAACCCGAGAGAACTTGCACGTGCGCCAAGGTGCGACGATGGTGGGGTTGAGGACGAGGGCGTAACCACCCGGGTTCAGCATGACGACCGGGTGGTCCTCCCGAGTCCAGGTGACCGGGCGCTCCGACCAGTGCATGTACTCCGGCTTGGCCGGGATGACGGTGTTCACCTCCTGCCGAAGCAGGCGCTCGCTGCATTTGTCATCGCCGAGGCTGGTGAAGACGACGTAGGTCGCATTCTGGGCCGGGTAGATGTCGTCGCGCATTGCCGCCAGCGAGTGGCGGCGGTGGAGGCGGAGGCGGCTGCCCCGCTCCCGGAGTCGGGGCCGGAGGAGGCGGGATGTCGCCCCTCAGGAGGCGCTTGGTGATGGCGCACTGCCGAAGCATGTGCGTGGACGACCTTGCGCCGCTCTGGTGCTTGCAGGGGCGTCGAGCATCTCTTCAAAACACATGGCGGGCTGCCACGCCGTCTTGCCGGTCTGCCGGCGCTTGGCGGCCGGGGCGGTCGCGGGCGCCTGTTCGGCGGCCGTGACGAGCCGGTTGTCGTAGCGCTGGGCCGGCTGATCGGCCTTGCACTTGTTGTTCTAGTGGTTGTGCTGCTGCCGGCTTCCTTCGTCGGCCGGCTTGGGGGGGGGCGCTTTGCTTTGCCGGCTTTGTCCAGCGCCACGTGAATCTTCATGGTGGAGTGGGCGTTGGTGTACTTGTCTGCCATCACCATGAGCACGGCCATGGTGGCCATCTTGGAGCGTAAGAGCTTGTGCTTGAGGAGGGTGCCATCCCGGCACCCGTTGACGAAGTATTGGATCGCTTGGACTTCGGGGACGCCCTCATAGCTGTTCCGGAGCTCAGTCCAGCGTGCGAGGTACCCGCGGCCGGTTTCCGCCGGCCCCTGCACGCACATGGCGAGCTGGCTAGGATGGCCGGGTCGCTTGTAAGTGCAGGTGAAGTTGCGCATGAAGGCATGCTCGAAATCGAGCCACGCGTTGATGCTGCCCGTCGGCAGACTATTCAACTAGGTGCGGGCCGACCCCTGGAGCATGAGAGGCGCGTAGCGTACGGCGAGGTGGTGGTTACCGCCGGTGATGCCAATGGCGGTGGTGTAGTCGGTTAGCCAGTCCTCCGGCTTCACGGTGTCGTTGTACTTGGGGGTGTCGCAGGGGAGCGTGAACCCTTTAGTAAAGGGCTCACCCCGGATGTGTGGTCCGAAGCACGCTGGCCCGACGGGGCCGGTCTCCTCTAGCTCCTGGGAGAGGGCGAGTCGGTCGAGGCGGTGGCGAGCGTCGGTGTCGTCGATGACGCGCGGGCCCAACCTTTCAGTGACCGCGCCGTGGGGGGCCGGGTCGACCGCAGTTGGGCGTCGGCCGGGTTGGAGCAGGGGGTCGAGGCGGCGTCGGACCTCCGAGACCGGCTCGTCGCCCAAGCCGCCAGCAGTCATCGGGGCGGGTTTGCGCCGGGTCCGGGTGCGCGCCTCGCCAGGTGGTGAAGACGCCGTGTTGTGGCGGTCGCCGGGTCCGGCGACGCGGGCGGAGCTGGATCCGGCCGGTTTGGCGAGTTGGTTGAGGCGGTCCTGCTGTGCCTTGGCCATAGCGAGGAGGTCGTTCACCCTTTTGAGGCGGTCCCGCAGCTCTTCGCCTGCGAGCTGATCCAGGCCGACCGCGGCCGCCTCGGCGGCGCGCATGTTCTTCACGGAAGTCTCGTAGACGGGAGGGAGGGCGCTGAAGGCGCGTTGTCGGCGACCCGGCTTGGCTCGGGCGCGTCCGGCGTGAAGCCGTAGGCGGCGTTACGCTCCAGCTGAGCGGAGTCGAGGCGACGCAGCGTGGCGGCAAGCGTCTCGGTGAGATCCAGCAAGCGTTGGCGGTCCTCGTCGAGACGAGTCCGGGCCTCGGCGATGTCAGAGGCGTCGATGTCGGTGCCAATGGGGATGCGAAGGCTCTGCATCGTGGTGCATAGCGGGTTGGGCGAGTTGGCCCGCTCCGCTGCGGCCCTGGCTTCGGCGTCCTTCCTCGCCGCGTTGGACGAGGAAGCGGCGCCGGTGTCGGTGACGAAGACCTCCACGCAGAGGTCCATTGCCCCGGCGGGAGTGCCGCCGAGGGAAAGGGGGGAGTCGGGAAAGTCAAGTACCTCGCTGGGGTACTCGTCGGCCGTAGGCGCGTCGGAGAGGCGCAGCGCGGCGAAGGAGGCGACGAGTGTGTCGACGACGTCGTCCGCCAATGTGACGGGCTTGTCGGAGTCGGAGAGGAGCCCCGTCTGAAGCATGCTCCCGGCCAGGACCTCGAGCTGCCCCACGGTGGGTGCCAACTGTCGTGGTGGGCACACGACAGATGCCAAGGGATGGCTAAAGATAGGAGGATGCTCGAGGGCACTGGTGGGCTCCAGAGGCGAGGTCGGCATGAGCGAGCGCGGGACGCAAGACATACCCAGGTTCGAGGCTCTCCGGAGAGATAACACCCTAGTCGTGCCGAGTGTAGTTGATGTGTATCAGTACAGAGTTGCTCCTAGAGCTGTATGGAGGAAGAAGGAAGGCATGCCAAGGCCCGGGCTGCCCCCTCTCCTCGGGTGTGGCTTGCTACGCGTGTGTGAGTGAGTGAATGAGTGATCGCTGGTTTCTCTCTGTGTTCGCCCGTATGCATGAGGGCTCCTGGGGGGTTTTATAGGTCAACCCCCAGGGGTACAATGGTAATGTTACAAGGCCGTGGGGCCGGGTTGTCATTGTTCGGGAAGCTGGCGCTGGGACCCGCCGGGGGTCAGGGCTCTCCGGGTTCTCCGGGCGCGGGGCCTGCCGGGTACGGGGGCACTGTTGGCCTTCTTGTCGATCATCAGGGAGTCGCCGGGTTGAGTCGGCTACAGTGGCGCTCCATCAGGTCGCTGCTTGCTGGCGTCGTTGGTGACGATAGTTGCACTGTTGCCATGCCGGGCCTTGGTCAGCGGGTAGATGGGGCACTGTTGCCACGCCCCGGCTGACCAGGGGCATGGGCGGGGTACTGTTGCCTCAGTCATCGATAGGTGGAGACTCGTCCCATCGTACGGCCGGGATGGGACGGGAGCTGACCCGTGGCCGGGTTAGAGAACACGCCAAGGGGAAGCTGGCTTGTGGGGGCCGAGTTGAGGAGTCCGGCTGGGTTGGAGAGTCTGGTCGGGTCGAGGGGCTTGGCCAGGTCGACCGACCCGGCCAAGCGTGGGCCGGCTTGAGGGCATTGCTGGCCCCGTTGTTTTTGAAAAGGATCCGGGTTCCGTTGCTTGCCTGGGGTTCATCCCCCCCGACAGTGCCCCTGACCCTCGTGGCCACCCCGTAAGGCGGTTGGTGCCCTTCTTTTGCCGCAGGAAAGCCAATATCCGGATAAAAATCGTGTCCAAATTTCAGCCCAATCGGAGTTACGGATCTCCGGGAATATAAGAAACGGTGAAAGGCCAGAATCTGGAGCGCAGAAACAAAGAGAGACAGAGAGATAGATCCAATCTCCGAGGGGCTCTCTCCCCTCCCATGCCATGGAAGCCAAGGACCAGAGGGGAAACCCTTCTCCCATCTAGGGAGAAGGTGAAGGAAGAAGAAGGAAGAGGGCCCCCTCTCCCCCTCTCTCCCGATGGCGCCGAAACGCCGCCGGGGCCATCATCATCACCGCAATCTACACCAACACCTCCATCATCTTCACCAACATCTTCATCACCTTCCCCCATCTATCTACAGTGGTCCACTCTCCCGCAACCCGCTGTACCCTCTACTTGAACATGGTGTTTTATGCTTCATATTATTATCCAATGATGTGTTGCCATCCTATGATGTCTGAGTAGATTTTCGTTGTCCTATCGGTAATTGGTGAATTGCTATGATTGATTTAATTTGCTTGTGGTTATGTTGTTGTCCTTTGGTGCCCATCATATGAGCGCGCACGTGGATCACACCATAGGGTTAGTTGTATGTTGATAGGACTATGTATTGGAGGGCAAGAGTGACAGAAGCTTCAACCTAGCATAGAAATTGATGCATACGGGATTGAAGGGGGACCAATATATCTTAATGCTATGGTTGGGTTTTACCTTAATGAACGTTAGTAGTTGCGGATGCTTGCTAATAGTTCCAATCATAAGTGCATAGATTTCCAAGTCAGGGATGACATGCTAGCAGTGGCCTCTCCCACATCAAACTTGCTATCGGTCTAGTAAAGTAGTCAATTGCTTAGTGACAATTTCGCAACTCCTACCACCACTTTTCCACACTCTCTATACTAACTTTACTGCTTCTTTATCTAAACAGCCCCTACTTTTTATTTACGCGCTCTTTATTATCTTGCAAACCTATCGAACAACACCTACAAAGTACTTTTAGTTTCATACTTGTTCTAGGTAAAGTGAACGTCAAGCATGCGTAGAGTTGTATCGGTGGTCGATAAAACTTGAGGGAATATTTGTTCTACCTTTAGCTCCTCGTTGGATTCAACACTCTTACTTATCGAAAGAGGCTACAATTGATCCCCTATACTTGTGGGTTATCAAGATCTTTTTCTGGCGCCGTTGCCGGGGAGTTATAGCGTAGGGTGAATATTCTCGTGTGTGCTTGTTTGCTTTATCACTAAGTAGTTTTTATTTGCTGTTCTAAGTTGTTCTCTATCTTTAGTTATGGATATGGAACACGAAATATCAAAAAAAATTAGGTTTACTTGCTACTCATGGAGATGGGGAACCTCCTAAAACCCTCGATGCTCATTAAGTGAAAAATATTATGCACTACTTTGATAATCTTGAGAAAACCCCATTCAACTTGATAATGGGAGCAACGTTGGATCAACGCGAATACTTTAGGGATTACCGATTGACTCAAAGGGAAAACTTTTATGGGATCAAATTGAAATGTTGCATTGGTATGCTCAGGATCTATGCTTGAGACATGATTATACTTGTTGCTCTAGGATGAAGGCTCCACACCTTCCCTTTTCATGCAAATTTAATGATAATGAAACCTTAGCTTCTTATGCTAATGGTATATATGATTACTATGATGTGGAACAAATAGAAGAATTTGTTGCTTTTAAGGGTGCTTGTGAAATTGAATCTTTGTTTAAAGAGTTTGAAGATTTTGATGATTCAGTTTATAGACCTGAAAATTTAGCTATCCTTAAATATTGCTATGAGAATTATAAATACAATTATGATATTGATGAATTTATTGAGAAAGTCTCATCTGTCCGAGAAGAGACTAATACTTTGCAGGAGTGTATGGAAGAAGAAATTGATGAAACTGTGAGCTCATTGGATGAAAAAGATGATGGGGAGAGCGAAGAACAAAAGGAGGAAGATCGGATTAGCTACCCGTGCCCACCTTCTAATGAGAGTAACTCTCCAACTCATACATTATTTAATGTCCCTTCGTTCTTACCGAAGGATGAATGCCATGATAATTGCTATGATCCGTTGATTCTTTTGAAATATTCCTTTTTGATGATGCTTGCTATGCTTGTGGCCAAGATGCCAACCCTCGGCTAGGATCACGCCGAGGGTCGTCGTCTTCTGGTTCTCATCTGATCTCATGTATTCATGATCTTGACAAAGATCTGCATGCCACCACGGAGGTGCCTCCCGTGCCCTGGTTCCAACGTAGCTGTTGACGGCGTCCAGAACCCCTGGGCTCAAGGGTGGCTCGCTCCGCTAGTGTTGGGCGAGCTGCCCCGGCAAGGCTCTTGCTGGGGCTGCTGAGGCTGCCCCGGCAAGGGTCTTGCCGGGGGAACCTGCTTTGCTCCTCCGCTCTTTGGGTTCTTGGTCTTGGCGTTGTCTTGTTTGTCTTGGGCTTCGGCTTCTCTCCGGCTTCCCTCCTCTGCCCTGCTAAGTGTGGCCGTGGCGCGCGGCTCTGACTGCCCGTGCACAAGTAAAGGGGTCAAAAGAAGAGCCCCTACTTTTGTACACCGACAGGAGCCCCTGGGCCTGGGCCACACATAATCGTGATGCGTTGTTGGGCCAGGCCCAGAACGGTGCACGGGCAGGTGGGGTGGATTTTTACCGCAGTAACTGTTTCGTCCGCTGCGCTTCCCCACGAGCCGCGTTGAACGCGCAACGTGGAGGATCGTGCATGACGTGGGGGCCATGCGTGGGGCGGTTCCCGCACGCATGCGTCACATCGCAGTTAATGGGAAAAGAGGCGGCCCGCACCTTCCCCGTAAAAAGGAATAACCGCGGGCACGCTACTCATTTACCCTTCGTGCTTTCCCCAATCTCGGAACCGCCGTCCCCTTCTTCCTCCTTCTCAAGCTCTTGCCTTCGCTCGCTGCCGCCGCGCCTTCGCCATCCTCCATTCCTTGCTTCCCGCAGCCGCCATGGCACCCAAGACCAGCAGAGGCAAGGGAGTGGCCAAGGACGCCGGGGAGAAGGAGCCGCCAGAGAGTGGGTTGGCGGTGCGGCGGATGCAGCACGCCTACTTCCCATCAACGGTCGACGTGGTCGAACTCAGGGACTACTTCAAACACCTGTGGGGGTGCAAGACGGGAAGTGAGATGACAGGGCATCCGGCCACGCGCGTCATCCCCGCCGCCTTTGCCGAAGCCGGCCCGAATCGGTACCCATTCTTCGTCGACTACTTTTCTTGCGGCCTCTGCCCCCCTTCTCTGATTTCTTCAGCAACATCATGCACACCTACGGCTTCCATCTTCTAGACTTTACTCCAAATGCCGTGGCGTGCATGGCTCTTTTTGCGCACCTCTGCGAGGGTTTCGCCGGGGTGCATCCCAACACGGCGCTCTTCCACCACTATTTCTTCCCTCGCATCCAAAAGGGGGGCGCCATTTCCGGTTGCGTCGCCTGGATCCCTAGGACCCAGGAGAAAGAGACATATCCGGACAGCACCCAGAAGGAGAGGTGGAAGGAGTGGCGAGGCCGGTGGTGCTGGATTGAGGAGAAGGACCCACCAGCATTCTGCGAGGTTCGCCAGGCGCCGCCGGTCCGCAGAAATGACTGGAGCGATGTCGATGTCGACGACAAGAAGCTCATGGTCTCCACCACCAGGATCCTTCACCTCACCGAGGCCGGGCTCACCCTTGAGATGATCGGGGCGGATTTCATCCGCCGCCGAATCGCTCTGCTGGACAACAAGGGGAGGCCGGCCTGGCTTGGACCACAACTTCACGGTGATGGGGCACGCCCACTTCTGCCAGCGGCTCTTCCAGCTCGACGTGAACCGCGACGGCGAGGTCGAGCGGTCCGGCAAGGCCGTGAAGGCCGGCAAGGTCGCCAAGGGGCCCTTGTTTAAGTTGCCGGCGGGGGTGGTCCCGCTGTGCAACAATTTGCGTCGGAGCGACATCATCGCCATGATGCCGGAGTTCAACGCGCACGGCCTCGTCCCAAATTGGGCCGAGCCGCCGGAGGACCAGGTGCAGGAGTTTTTCGACACCTTGGAGGAGAAGTATGTCACCGCCGAGCCGCGGCTCGTCCAGGACACCGCCCAGGTGGAGCTGGACTATATCGCCGCCAGGGCGGTGGAGGCGGAGCTCGCCAAGGAGGCCCGCAGCGCCGGCGGCGTGGAGGATAAGGCCGCGGTGGCCGCGGAGGAGAAGGAGCTTGCCCAGTGGGCGGAGTCCGCTGGGAGGCCAGCAGCGCCGGCACCGGGGCCCCTCTTGTCGAAGACGTGGTCGACAAGTCGTCGGAGGAGGAGGCCGAGGCCGTCGACCCTCCGGCCACGGGGAGAGGGCGAGTCCTGCGGCGGGCCACCTCTGGCGAGCCGGTTCGGCCCGGCAGGGTCGTGCAGCCCCGGCAAGCCCAAGAGGCGTCCGCGCGTCAAACAAGGGCCGCGGCTGCGAAGAAATCGGTGAAGGCCGCGATAGCGAAGGAGAAAGCATCTGCCTCTTCTTCATCCAAGCGCGTCCAGACTCCGCCTTCCTCCCCTCCCCCGGCAGACGTCGACGCGGAGGTCACCTTTGACCTCGGGTCCCTCAGCCCAAGGAGGAAGAGGAAAGCAGCAGAGGAGGAGGTGGAGGACGAGTAAGTATCTTGTCCCTTTCCGTCATCTCCGTCCCCTCGGACAGTGCCACTTATCTTGATTCATCTTCATCTTTGCAGGGATGCAGAGACACTGGCCCAAAGGGTGAAGAGGGCCAGGGCTTCAGCGAGCGGCCAGCCCCCGGCAGGGATTTCTGGTACACCGCTGGTGGTGTTGAGCAGCCCGGACAGGAGCCCCCGGCACAGCCCCCAGTGTAAGTTCACCACTCACCCCTCGTCGACGTGTGTTGGGGGCACGATCTCTTGGTGCTGACCTTGCTGTGGTTGCAGGAGGAGGACAGCAGCAGGAGGAGCCACAGAGGGTTACCCCCAACACGCCGCCCCCATCGACTACGCCGCCCCGAGGGGCGTCCCCGGCAAGGGCGCCAAGCACCGAGCCCATGCACACGGAGGAGGAGGAGGAGAACCCGGGCGCTGGTGGCTTCGCCTTGGCACTAAATGTTGGCGGGGAGGGGACCGCTGCTTCCCAGTCCGGCACGGGTAAGTCACTCGCCTTCCGTCCCTGTTCCTTTTCTGTCCTTTCTGACTCTTGGTCTTGGCTTCGCCTCATCCCCTCTTGGTATCCAGATCGTCCGTCGGCGGACCAGGAGGACATAGACACCGTCATCGAGGATGTCGCCAAGGCCGCCGAGGCGGAGCCCGAGAAGATCGCCGCCGAGGAGGCCGCCAAGGGCGCTGCTGAGGACGCCGCCAAGGGGCCTGCCGGGGAGCCCGACAAGGCTATTGCCGAGGAGGCCGGCAAGGGGCCTGCCGGGGAGGCCGGCAAGGCCGCTGCCGAGGAGGAGGTGGTTGATGACCAGCCTTCCTCCTCCGCTGCCTCTGGCTCCGACAGGTATCTGAGGGTGAGCGATGACCTTTTCGTCCACCTCCCAGGGTCGTTGAGCTCCAGGGCACCCATCGAGGGAGAGGTGTTCGATGAAGAGGTGCTTGCCACCGCCGGGCTCGAGGTTGTTGACGAGCCGAGCGCCGGTGGCAACAGTTCTCGGGAGGAGCGGCTTCTCCAGGCCATGGGCGCCGGATTCCGGAAGCTCCAAGCACTCCACCGCGCCCGCCTGGACAAGACCAAGTCCAGGATGGCAACGGTGGACAAGGCGGAGGCGGACCTCAAGGGACGCGTTGCCGAGGCGCAAACTTGGTTCCGCCAGGCTTGTGAGGAGCTGAAGGCCACCCAGGGCGAGCTGGCCAAGCGCGAGGTGGAGCTCACCATGAAGCGGGCCGACATCGAGAAGGCCCAGGAGACGACGGAGAACTTCGCCGCTGCAGCCGAGGCCGCTCGAACCCAGCACCAGGCCGCGCTGAACTCCTAGGAGGAGTACCTTGCCGCGCGTGAGGAGAAGCTTACCGCAACGCTCCGCGGCAAGGATGAGGAGGTGGAGAAGCTCGTCGTGGAGCGGACCCAGGAGCTGGAGCAAACGCACAAGGAGGCACTCGATGCCCAGGCTCTGGCTCACGCCGACATGGTGAAGGAGCTGGAGGTGGAGCGGGACGGGCTGAAGGACCAGACCCAGAAGCTGGCCAAGGAGAAGGACACGCTCAATGGTGCCTTGGCGGAGGCGCAGGGCGCAGTCCTCGGCAAGGCCGAGCAGCTCTCCAAGGCCAACGACTCCATCAAGGACCTGAAGCTGAAGCTGGAGGGCCTTGAGGAGATGCTCTCACAGGCCAAGGCCCGGGTGGAGACCCTGGCCAAGGATCTGGAGGCCGAGAAGCTGCAGCGGAAGAACGAAGCCGCTGGATCAGCCGCCTCAAGGACGTCGCCGGCAGGATCACCACGCAGCTGGCCACCATGGGTATGCCAAACGTGAGGTACGCCCCGGATCGCAGCACGACCTCCAACGCCAGGCTGACCCTATTCTTCGAGGGTGTCCTTGGAGCCCTGGAGCATTTCCGCTCCACCAGGGCAACTTTCCTGGCCAATGAGGCCCGGAGGCTTTGCCGGGGTGCCATGACTAAGGTTCTCACCAAGGTGGCATACTGGAATCCCAACCTCGACTTCGACGCTGCGCTGGAGAGCTTGCCAGAGGATGTGGACCTCGCACCGCTCAGGGAGCGTATCGAGCCCATCATCAGCGGCATCGATGGAATCCAGAGGGTAGAGGGCCAGCGCCAGGACTAGGCACCCCGTTTCTTTTCATTGCTGCATGTTCACAACCAAGACAATTTTTATCTTTGGTTAGAACTGCGGCAACAAGTGATGTAATATGACTCTGCAGCACTTTGATATTATGCATGTTACTTTCCTGTTCAATCCCCCCTTTGTATGTTCACCCTATGCTAATCGGGTAGGCTTGCTAGCGCGTAAACCCAGGGCGGCTCCTCGGGGATGGATCCCCAATGGCCTGCCGGGTGTGCTTGCTGCCAGGCGAACCACCTTACCGCTCTCAATGCGGCCGCTCAAACTATCGAGCTTGACTCGAGTCAGAATCGAGAGCGTTGCCAATTGCGGAAGGCTACCATGCCGTTCTTGACGCGGCCGCTTAAGCTATTGAGCGGACTCGAAACAGAGTAAGGGCATTGCCAATAGCGGAATGGCCCCATTGCGTGCAGGTTTTCCATACAAAGGACGAGATCTCCGAGGGGAATAACCTTATATAAAAAGGAATGTTTAAAATTCGGCATGACTTAACTTTTCTGTCGTCGCACAGGCGTCCACCACGTCTGCAGACAGCGCCGTCAGGCTTGGTCGTCTCCCTCCTTGGGACTTCGGCCACAATGGAGCCGCTACTCCGATCAGACCAGATTTCCACATCTGCGAGCCCCCTACCTGGCGTGCCAAAGATGGCGGTGGGAAACGACACCTATGGGATCACTAGAATCCCTTCTACGGTTGGTGGGCGCAAGGTTGTGAGAAGAGCAGGTCTGACAGGAAGCACACAGATCGTTTACCCAGGTTTGGGCCGCGAAGATGCGTAATACCCTAGTCCTGCTTTGGTGGATGTATTGGGTGTTCTTGTGTTCTCGAGCTAGCTACGGGGTGTAACTTGCCCAAAAGAGCCGAATCCCTCTCCCGGTCGCCTCGGGCCTCCTTTTATAGGCAAAAGGGGTTGCCACAGTGGCACACAGGAGGTGGAAAGGTCTACAGTGCGCGAGTTTATCGCCTGGCATTACAGGACAAAGTGCATTAAATGCGCTACTTAGGTGTCCATTAGCTTTATCGGGGACGGGAACGAGGCCCGTCCCGTCCGCCGCCGCCCCGCCTTGCTTCGACATGCGTCCGGGCCAGCGATGCGTGCGGTGCCATGTAGGCAGGCAGTCTGCTGAGGTGGCGTGGTGGTAGGGTCTTCACGAAGATCTGCATGCCACCACGCAGGTGCTTGCTGAGTCGGTGTAGAGGCCGCCCATCGCCACGCAGGTCCTGCCAAGTTGGTTGAGCTAGCAGCTGCTTGGGGACGGCGGTGGCATCTTGGCAGACGCGGGCCTGGTTGCAGCCCCGCTGGTGTCCTCGGCAAGGGCCTTGCCGGGGGGTGTGACGCCCCCGATTTGACCGTACACTAATCATGCACGCAAATGTGTACGATCAAGATCAGGGACTCACGGGAAGATATCACAACACAACTCTACAACATAAATAAGTCATACAAGCATCATAATACAAGCCAGGGGCCTCGAGGGCTCGAATACAATTGCTCGATCATAGACGAGTCAGCGGAAGCAACAATATCTGAGTACAGACATAAGTTAAACAAGTTTGCCTTAAGAAGGCTAGCACAAAAGTAGCAACGATCTAAAAGGCAAGGCCTCCTGCCTGGGACCTCCTAACTACTCCTCGAAGCCGAACTCCATGTAGAATCATCCTCGGGATCTCTAGCTCCTGGACTCCAGCATCTGGTTGCGACAATCAGGTATAGGAAGGGGAAAAGAGGGAGAAAAGCAACCGTGAGTACTCATCCAAAGTACTCGCAAGCAAGGAGCTACACTACATATGCACGGGTATATGTGTAAAGGGGCATATCAGTGGACTGAACTGCAGAATGCCAGAATAAGAGGGGGATAGCTAGTCCTATCGAAGACTACGTTTCTGGCCATCTCCATCTTGCAGCATGTAGAAGAGAGTAGATTGAAGTCCTCCAAGTAGCATCGTATAGCATAATCCTACCCGGCGATCCCCTCCTCGTCGCCCTGTTAGAGCGATCACCGGGTTGTATCTGGCACTTGGAAGGGTGTATTTTATTAAGTATCCGGTTCTAGTTGTCATAAGGTCAAGGTACAACTCCGGGTCGTCCTTTTACCGAGGGACACGGCTATTCGAATAGATAAACTTCCCTGCAGGGGTGCACCACATAACCCAACACGCTCGATCCCATTTGGCCGGACACACTTTTCTGGGTCATGCCCGGCCTCGTAAGATCAACACGTCGCAGCCCCACCTAGGCTCAACAGAGAGGTCAGCACGCCGGTCTAAACCCTATGCGCGCAGGGGTCTGGGCCCATCGCCCTATGCACACCTGCACGTTGCGTACGCGGCCGGAAGCAGACCTAGCCCCCTTAATACAAGCGCGAGCTTACGGTCCAATGCGGCGCGCGCCACTCAGTCGCTGACGTTAAAAGAGCTTCGGCTGATACCACGACGCCGGGATACCCATAACTACTCCCGCATAGATGGTTAGTGCGTATAGACCAAATGGCCAGACTCAGATCAAATACCAAGATCTCGTTAAGCGTGTTAAGTATCTGCGAACGCCGACCAGGGCCAGTCCCACCTCTCTCCTAGGTGGTCTCAACCTGCCCTGTCGCTCCGCCACAAAGTAACAGTCGGGGGCCGTCAGGAACCCAGGCCCACCTCTACCGGGATGGAGCCACCTGTCCTTTCAGCCCCCTCATCAGAATCACTTGCGGGTACTCCTCGAGCTGACCCGACTTTAGTCACCACATGTGTCATGTATATAATGTATATAGTATATACCCGTGATCACCTCCCAAAGTGATCACGGCCCAGTAGTATAGCATGGCAGACGGACAAGAGTGTAGGGCCACTGATGGAACACTAGCATCCTATACTAAGCAGTAGGATAGCAGGTAAGGGTAACAACTGTAGCAACAATGACAGGCTATGCATCAGGATAGGATTAACGGAAGGCAGTAACATGCTACACTACTCTAATGCAAGCAGTATAGAGAAGAATAGGCGATATCTGGTGATCAAGGGGGGGGGGGGCTTGCCTGGTTGCTCTGGCAAGAAGGAGGGGTCGTCAACTCCGTAGTCGAACTGGGTAGCAGCAGCGTCGGTCTCGTAGTCTACTGGAGAAGGAGAGGGGGAAGAAACAGTAAATACGGAGCAAACAAAGCATCACAAGACATAAGGAGGCAAAACGCGGTGCTAGGTATGCCCTAACGCGGTAGTAAGTGATACCGGCGAAGGGGGGAAACATCCGGGAAAATATCCCCGGTGTTTCACGTTTTCGGACAGATGAACCGGAGGTGAAATGTTGCAGGTTCACTATGCTAGGGACGCGTGGCGGACGAACGGACTGTGTATTCGGATTCGTCTCGTCGTTCTGAGCAACTTTCATGTACAAAGTTTTTTCATCCGAGCTACGGATTATTTTATATTAATTTTTAAAGATTAAAATCATTTTTAGGATTTATTTAATTAATTTAATCAACATTATCCAGAATAGTAAAAGATGACGTCAGCATGACATCATGCTGACGTCAGCAGTCAACTGTGCAGTTGACTGGGTCAACTACGTGTGGGTCCCGCATGTCATACACTAGACTAACTAATCATGATTAATTAGTTTAGTTAATTGATTAAGTTAATCAAACTCAATTAATTAAGTTAATTAATTAATTAATTAATATTTTTATTATTTTTTAATTCTTTTTTAAACGTTTAGGGGCGGGGCCCATATGTCATAGGCCCTTGGGGCCATAGCGGGCATGCGGGTGGCGGTTACGGGCGCGTACGGGGCGTGCGCCCGCATGTTGGCCCGAGGCCACCAGGGGAGGCGCCGACCGCAGTGGTGGCTGGAGCAGCACCGCGAGGGGGAGGCCGTTGGCCGGGCAGCCAGGGCTGAGAGCGGCACGGGGCGGAGTGGTGGTTTGGGGCGGCGGCCGGAGGAGCTGCCGGAGTCGTGCTAGGGTGGCGGGGTGCGGGCACACACGCGCATTTCGGCACGGCCAGGAGCAGAGGGAGAGAAGGGGAGGCCGGGGCCTCACCGGTGGTCGTAGGGCAACGGTAGTGGGCTCGGGGAGGCGCCGGAGTAGCGGATCGGCGGTGATGGCCGGCGGGGCAGAGAAGTGGGACGAGGTCGATCCGGCGAGGTAGGGGTCCCGAGCTCGCGCTCGTGGTCGAAGAGGAGGTAGCAGGCGATGGCGGCGCGGGTGGAGAGGAAGGAGGCCAGGAGGGGCCGGCGAGGACGAGGCATTCGGCGAGCGACGACAGGGTCCGGCGACGGCGTGGTAGCTCCGGGGCGACCGCGTCAGGGCGACCGGGGCGGCCAGATCCAGAACGGGGAGGGGAGGTCGTCGCCGGTGGGCGGCTCATCCACTGCAGCCGGGTCGCCGGATGGTGCGGGGCTCGAGCGCGGGTGCTCCAGAGCCAAGGGTGGCGGCGATGTAGTGTGTGTGTCGTGTGCGTGCGGGAGGGGGGCGGCGCCAGGAGGGAGACGAGGGAGCGAGGTGGGGATCGGGGGCGAGTGGGGAGAGCGACGGGGATCGAGCGCCCTCTCGTGTGACGGCGCTGGAGGGAGAGGGTGGAGATCGTGGTGGGGGTGGGGTTGGTTCTAGGGTTTGGTTGCGGGGAGTGGCCTAATAGGCCAGGGGCAAAGTGGCCGGCTGGGCCGGCCGACTGGCTAGCTGGGCCGGTTGGCCCAGCGTGGGGGGGGGGGGGGTTGTTTCTTTTCCTTTTTTATTTTCTTTTTCTTTTTTTCTTTCAATTTCTTTTCTGTTTATTTCATCTTTCAACTTGTTTTAATTTTGTAAAACATATAGTAAGTTCCTAATCTAGTAATAGTAATTATACCACTGCCACAATTAACTTGGCACATAAATATAATAGTTTGAACTTGTTTATCATTTTAAAAGCATTTAAATATTTGTTTTTGCTACTGTTTTATTCATCTCATATTATTTAAACATTTTATAAAGGTGTGGTTTCTCCACAATAATTACCTATGCATTATTTGGCAACACCCCAACATTTTAGTTTTAATATTTGAAAACTTTTATCGTTTGCTTGATTTTGAACTTTGAATTTTGGACCGGTTTTGAACTAACGCGAGATTATCAACACTAACAGAGGTGACGTGGCATCATTAGCGTAGGTTTACTGTAGCATAATTATCCGGGCGTCACAGGGGGGCGGCAAGGGTCTTGCCGCGGTGTTGCGGTCGTCCCCGGCAAGGCGCTTGCCGGGGGTCTTGTGGATTCCCTCGGCTAGGATCCCGCCGAGGGTCGTCGTCTTCTGGTTCTCATCTGATCTCATGTATTCATGATCTTGACAAAGATCTGCATGCCACCACAGAGGTGCCTCCCGAGCCCTGGTTCCAACGTAGCTGTTGACGGAGTCCGGAACCCCTAGGCTCAAGGGTGGCTCGCTCCGCTGGTGTTGGGCGAGCTGCCCCGGCAAGGGTCTTGCCGGGGGAACCTGCTTCGCCCCTCTGCTCTTTGGGTTCTTGGTCTTGGCGTTGTCTTGTTTGTCTTGGGCTTCGGCTTCTCTCCGGATTCCCTCCTCTGCCCTGCTAAGTGTGGCCGTGGCGCGCGGCTCTGACTGCCCGTGCACAAGTAAAGGGGTCAAAAGAAGAGCCCCTACTTTTGTACACCGACAGTGTGGATGAAGCTTTTGAGATTTAGGAAAACCGTGATATGAGAAGAATTAAGGAGATACAAAAGCTCAAGCTTGGGGATGCCCAAGGCATCCCAAGATAATATTCAATAAGTCTCAAGCATCTAAGCTTGGGGATTCCCCACTAGGCATCCCACCTTTCGTCATCAACAATTATCGGTTAGTATCGATTGAGCCTAAGTTTTTGCTTCTCCGCATGAGTTGTGCTATTGTTGGAATTGCGTTTTGTTTTGTTTTTGCTTGCTGTTTTAATAAAATACTTAGATCTGAAAGTTTTTAAATAAAATAGAGTCCTCAAACAGTTGCCAGGGAGGCTAGGTAAGCGGCACACACATCCCGTCAACGAAGCTCTTTTCTATGGAATTGCTCTAGTGCTTCACTTATATCTTTTTGAGCACGGTGTGCTTTAGTATTTTTGAAGAAATTCTCTCTTGCTTCACTAAAATTAATTTGAGAGAAAGAAATATTATGCTCATGATCTTCACTTATATTTGTTTGAGCTTATCAAAAGCAACACATGAAAATTAGTTCCAAAGTGATAGATATCCAAGAAGGATATATTAAAAACTTTCATGAAGATCATTGGACAAAATAAACTTGATTCCTTGTAATAGTTTTGAGATATGATGATGTGATATGTGAGTCATGTTGATGAGTAATTATGCTTTAGTAAGAATATTGGTGTTAAGGTTTGTGATTCCCTATGCAAGCACGAAAGGCAATAGTTGTGCAATGAAATTACATCCTACTTGTGGTGCATTATTCCATGTTAATTATGCTCAATGCTCGCTTATGAGATTATTCGTTTCTTGGTTGGTCGCTTCTCAATCTTTTGCTGGCCTTTATTTTGCACTAAGTATGATCTCTACTTGTGCATCCAAAATCCTTTAAACCAGTTTTGCCACATGAGTCCACTATACCTACCTATACGCGGTATTCTTTTGCCGTTCTAAGCAAATTTGTACTTGCCATCTCTAATTTTCAAAATAAATTTCTCTTTTGTGTGCTCGTACCGCTTGCGAGGCGGTGAGGGGTGGCCAATATTTTCTATGCTAGATGTGTTATTCTCATGATGAGTGTTTATTCACTTGTCATTGCACGAGAGTAAGGCAAAGGTATTAGGGATGCCCAGTGCCAAAATGAAAAATGAATTTACTTTATGTTGTAAATAATAAATTCCTTGGAAAGTGTTGGTATGGAGGGCACCCGTGGATACGGTTAGCCATGGAAAGTGAAAGTATGGTGGAAAAAGGAATAAACTTTATTTTCTGTTTGGGAACCGCCAATGATATAACTAGCATGGAAAGTGTTGGGAGCTCTAAGTCATTTTCGTTGGTGGGAAAAGTATGCCTCTCAAAATGTTTTTATCTCTCAATTTTCGCTTTGAGCTCTGGCACCTCTACAAATCCCTACTTCCCTCTGCGAAGGGCCTTTATTTTAATTTATGCAATTTTTATTTTTTATTTGAGTCTCCATCTTCTCTTATAAAGCACCAACTAGGAGGCACTATGATCGTACTTGAGCATTGGGTGTAGCTAATATGCGAGTGTGTTTCATGAATGGATCAATGATTGAGCATGATGGGCTAGGGATAGCTTTCTTTAGTATTGATATTTTGAAAGACATGGTTGATAACCCACAAGTATAGGGGATCGCAACAGTTTTCGAGGGTAGAGTATTCAACCCAAATTTATAGATTCGACACAAGGGGAGCCAAAGAATATTTGAAGGTATTAGCAGCTGAGTTGTCAATTCAACCACACCTGGAGATTAATTATCTGCAGCAAAGTGATCAGTAGCAAAGTAGTATGATAGT
This sequence comes from Triticum aestivum, assembly GCF_018294505.1. NCBI lineage: Eukaryota > Viridiplantae > Streptophyta > Magnoliopsida > Poales > Poaceae > Triticum > Triticum aestivum. The sequence continues at coordinate 168,732,477 of NC_057811.1, read as the reverse complement.
TTTAATAGTAGTAACAACAGCAATGGTAACAGTAACAGTGATTGCAATATTTTTGTAGCAAGTGTAAGTGATGATAGCAGTAGTAACGTAGCAGAAACAATATAAGATAAATTCGTAGGTATTGGATCGGTGACTTGTTGGATGATATTCATCATGAGACAGTTATAACCTAGGGCGATACGACACTAGCTCCAGTTCGTCAATATAATGTAGGCGTGTATTCCGTAAATAGTCATATGTGCTTATGGAAAGAACTTGCATGACATCTTTTGTCCCACCCTCCCGTGGCAGCGGGGTCCATAATGGAAACTAAGGGATATTAAGGCCTCCTTTTAATAGAGAACCGGAACAAAGAAATAACACATAGTGAATACATGAACTCCTCAAACTACGATCATCACCGGGAGTGGTCCCGACTATTGTCACTCTGGGGTTGCCGGATCATAACACATAGTAGGTGACTATAACTTGCAAGATCGGATCTAAAACATGGATATAATTATGATAACATAAACCGTTTAGATCTGAGTTCATGGCACACGGGCCCAAAGTGACAAGCATTAAGCATAGCAAAGTCATAGCAACATCAATCTTAGAACATAGTGGATACTAGGGATCAAGCCCTAACAAAACTAACTTGATTACATGATGAACCTCATCCAACTCCTCACCGACCAGCGAGCCTATGAAGGAATTACTCACTCCCGGTGGGGAGCATCATGGAATTGGCGATGGAGAAGGGTTGGTGATGACGAAGAACAAAGATCCCCCTCTCCGGAGCCTCAAACGGACTCCAGATATGGCCTCCCGATGAAGAACAGGAGGTGACGGCGGCTCCATCTCGTGGATCGCGATAATTCTTTCTCCCTGATTTTGTTCTGGAAAAATAGGATTTTATAGCATCGGTTTCAGGGTCTGTGATGTCGCTTGAAGCTACGTCGTTATTTCCCTAAAGAGGAAGGGATGATGCAGCACAGCGGCGGTAGATATTTCCCTCAGATATGAAACCAAGGTTATCAAACCAGTAGGAGAACCAAGCAAACACAATGTAAACAGCCCCTGCACACAAATAACAACCACTCGCAACCCGACGTGTTAAAGGGGTTGTCAATCCCTTTTGGGGGTACGGCACCAGAAACGGTGCGTGGACGGGAGAAAGTTGTAATAGATTGAAATAATAGATCGCAAATAAAATAAAGTGCAGCAAAGTATTTTTGTATTTTTTGGTTTAATAGATCTGAATAAAAAGAGCAAATAAAATAGATCGCAAAGCAAATATATGAGAAAGAAGACCCGGGGGCCATAGGTTTCACTAGTGTCTTCTCTCGAGAAAAATAGCAAATGGTGGGTAAACAAATTACTGTTGGGCAATTGATAGAACTTCAAATAAGTATGACGATAACTAGGTGCTACCTCTTGAGCACTGCGTTGGTTTTCCCTTGAAGAGGAAAGGGTGATGCAGCAAAGTAGCGTAAGTATTTCCCTCAGTTTTTGAGAACCAAGGTATCAATCCAGTAGGAGGCCACGCACGAGTCCCTCGCACCTACACAAACAAATAAATCCTCGCGACCAACGCGATAAGGGGTTGTCAATCCCTACACGGTCACTTATGAGAGTGAGATCTGATCGATATGATAAGATAATATTTTTGGTATTTTAATGATAAAGATGCAAAGTAAAATAGAAGCAAAATAAAAGGCAACGGAAAAAGCTAAGTGTTGGAAGATTAATATGATGGAAAATAGACCCGGGGGCCATAGGTTTCACTAGTGGCTTCTCTCGAGAGCATCAGTATTTATGGTGGGTGAACGAATTACTGTTGAGCAATTGACAGAATTGAGCATAGTTATGAGAATATCTAGGTATGATCATGTATATAGGCATCACGTCCGAGACAAGTAGACCGACTCCTGCCTGCATCTACTACTATTACTCCACACATCGACCGCTATCCAGCATGCATCTAGAGTATTAAGTTCATAAGAACAGAGTAACGCTTTAAGCAAGATGACATGGTGTAGAGGGATAAATTCATGCAACATGATATAAACCCCATCTTGTTATCCTCGATGGCAACAATACAATACGTGCCTTGCTGCCCCTACTGTCACTGGGAAAGGACACCGCAAGATTGAACCCAAAGCTAAGCACTTGTCCCATTGCAAGAAAGATCAATCTAGTAGGCCAAACCAAACTGATAATTCGAAGAGACTTGCAAAGATAACCAATCATACATAAAAGAATTCAGAGAAGATTCAAATATTGTTCATAGATAAACTTGATCATAAACCCACAATTCATCGGTCTCAACAAACACACCGCAAAACAAGATTACAACGAATGGATCTCCACGAGAGAGGGGGAGAACATTGTATTGAGATCCAAAAAGAGAGAAGAAGCCATCTAGCTAATAACTATGGACCCGAAGGTCTGAGGTAAACTACTCACACATCATCGGAGAGGCTATGGTGTTGATGTAGAAGCCCTCCGTGATCGATGCCCCCTCCGGCGGAGCTCCGAAATAGGCCCCAAGATGGGATCTCACGGGTATAGAAGGTTGCGGCGGTGGAATTAGGTTTTTGGCTCTGTATCTGGTAGTTTGGGGGTACGTAGGTATATATAGGAGGAAGGACTACGTCGGTGGAGCAACAGGGGGCCCACGAGGGTGGAGGGCGCGTCTGGGGGGGGGGGTGTAGGCGCGCCCCTACCTCGTGCCCACCTGGTTGATGTCTTGGCGTAGGGTCCAAGTCCTCTGGATCACGTTCGTTCCGAAAATCACGTTCCCGAAGGTTTCATTCCGTTTGGACTCCGTTTGATATCCTTTTTCTGCGAAACTCTGAAATAGGCAAAAAACAACAATTCTGGGCTGGGCCTCCGGTTAATAGGTTAGTCCCAAAAATAATATAAAAGTGTATAATAAAGCCCAATAATGTCCAAAACAGAATATAATATAGCATGGAACAATAAAAAATTATAGATACGTTGGAGACGTATCAAGCATCCCCAAGCTTAATTCCTGCTCGTCCTCGAGTAGGTAAATGATAAAAAACAGAATTTTTGATGTGGAATGCTACTAGGCATAATTTCAATGTAATTCTTCTTAACTGTGGTATGAATATTCAGATCCGAAAGATTCAATATAAAAGTTCAATATTGAGATAAAAATAATAATACTTCAAGCATACTAACTAAGCAATTATGTCCTCTCAAAATAACATGGCCAAAGAAATTTCATCCCTACAAAATCATATAGTTTAGTCATGCTCCATTTTCGTCACACAAGAATGCTCTCATCTTGCACAACCCCGATGACAAGCCAAGCAATTGTTTCATACTTTAGTAATCTCAAACCTTTTCAACCTTCACGCAATACATGAGCGTGAGCCATGGATATAGCACTATGCGTGGAATAGAATATAATGATGGGGGTTATGTGGAGAAGACAAAAAAGGAGAAAGTCTCACATCAACAAGGCTAATCAATGAGCTATGGAGATGCCCATCGATTGATGTTAATGCAAGGAGTAGGGATTGCCATGCAACGGATGCACTAGAGCTATAAATATATGGAAGCTCAACAAAAGAAACTAAGTGGGTGTGCATCCAACTTGCTTGCTCACGAAGACCTAGGGCATTTGAGGAAGCTCATCGTTGGAATATACAAGCCAAGTTCTATAATGAAAAATTCCCACTACTATATGAAAGTGACAAAACAAGAGACTCTCTATCACGAAGATTATGGTGCTACTTTGAAGCACAAGTGTGGTAAAAAGGATAGTAACATTGTCCCTTCTCTCTTTTTCTCTCATTTTTTTGGGCCTTCTTTTTTTTATGGCCTTTCTCTTTTTTACCTCACTTGGTACAATGCTCTAGAAAATGATGATCATCACACTTCTATTTATTTACAACTCAATGATTACAACTCGATACTAGAACAAAGTATGACTCTATATGAATGCCTCCGGCGGTGTACCGGGATATGCAATGAACCAAGAGTGACATGTATGAAAGAATTATGAACGGTAGCTTTGCCACAAATACTATGTCAAATACATGATTATGCAAAGCAATATGACAATGATGAACGTGTCATGATAAATGGAACGGTGGAAAGTTGCATGGCAATATATCTCGGAATGGCTATGGAAATGCCATAATAGGTAGGTATGGTGGCTGTTTTGAGGAAGATATAAGGAGGTTTATGTGTGAAAGAGCGTATCATATCACGGGGTTTGGATGCACCGGCAAAGTTTGCACCAACTCTCAATGTGAGAAAGGGCAATGCACGGTACCGAAGAGGCTAGCAATGATGGAAAGGTGAGAGTGCGTATAATCCATGGACTCAACATTAGTCATAAAGAACTCACATACTTACTGCAAAAATCTACAAGTCATCAAAAACCAAGCACTACGCGCATGCTCCTAGGGGGATAGATTGGTAGGAAAAGACCATCGCTCATCCCCGACCGCCACTCATAAGGAGGACACTCAAAGAACACCTGATGTTTCAAATTTGTTACATAACGTTTACCATACGTGCATGCTACGGGACTTGCAAACTTCAACACAAGTATTTCTCAAATTCACAACTACTCAACTAGCACAACTTTGATATCACTACCTCCATGTCTCAAAACAATCATCAAGCATCAAACTTCTCTTAGTATTCAACACACTCATAAGAAAGTTTTTACTAATCTTGAATACCTAGCATATTAGGATTATTTAAGCAAATTACCATGCTATTTAAGACTCTCAAAATAATATAAGTGAAGCATGAGAGATCAATAGTTTCTATAAAACAAATCCACCACCGTGCTCTAAAAGATATAAGTGAAGTACTAGAGCAAAAACCATATAACTCAAAAGATATAAGTGAAGCACATAGAGTATTCTAATAATTTCTGAATCATGTGTGTCTCTCTCAAAATGTGTGTACAGCAAGTATTATTGTGGTAAACTAAAAAGCAAAGACTCAAATCATACAAGACGCTCCAAGCAAAACACATATCATGTGGTGAATAAAAATATAGCTCCAAGTAAAGTTACCGATGGAAGTAGACGAAAGAGGGGATGCCTTCCGGGGCATCCCCAAGCTTTGGCTTTTAGGTGTCCTTAGATTATCTTGGGGGTGCCATGGGAATCCCCAAGCTTAGGCTCTTGCCACTACTTGTTCCATAATCCATCAAATCTTTCACCCAAAACTTGAAAAACTTCACAACACAAAACTCAGCAGAAAATCTCGTGAGCCCCGTTAGCGAAAGAAAACAAAAGACCACTTCAAGGTACTGTAATGAACTCATTATTTATTTATATTGGTGTTAAACCTACTGTATTCCAACTTATCTATGGTTTATAAACTATTTTACTAGCCATAGATTCATCAAAATAAGCAAACAACACACGATAAACAGAATCTGTCAAAAACAGAACAGTCTGTAGTAATCTGTAACTAACGCAAACTTCTGGAACTCCAAAAAATCAGCCAAAATAGGACGACCTAGACAATTTGTTTATTGATCAGAAGCAATTGGAATCAATATTTTATCAAGTTCTGGTGATTTTTAACAATTATTTTCGTGAACAGAAAGTTTCTGGAATTTTCTGCAGGATCAAATAACTATCATCCAAGAAGATCCTATAGGTTTAACTTGGCACAAACACTAAGTAAAACATAAAAACACATCTAACCAGAGGCTAGAACAAATATTTATTCCTAAACAGAAGCAAAAAGCAAAAAAATAAAAATAAAATTGGGTTGCCTCCCAACAAGCGCTATCATTTAACGCCCCTAGCTAGGCATAGAAGCAAGGATAGATCTAGGTATTGCCATCTTTGGTAGGCAATCCATAAGTGGCTCTCATAATAGATTCATATGGTAATTTTATTTTCTTCCTAGGGAAGTGTTCCATGCCTTTCTTTAATGGAAATTGGAATCTAATATTCCCTTCCTTCATATCAGTAATTGCACCAATCGTTCTAAGGAAAGGTCTACCAAGAATAATAGGACGTGAAGGATTGCAATCTATATCAAGAACAATAAAATCTACGGGCACATAGTTCCTATTTGCAACAATAAGAACAACATTAATTCTTCCCATAGGTTTCTTAATAGTGGAATCCGCAAGGTGCAAGTTTAAAGAGCAATCATCAAAATCACGGAAACCTAGCAAATCACACAAAGTTTTTGGAATCGTGGAAACACTAGCACCCAAATCACACAAAGCATAGCATTCATGATCTTTAATTTTAATTTTAATAGTAGGTTCCCACTCATCATAAAGTTTTCTAGGGATAGAAACTTCCAACTCAAGTTTTTCTTCATAAGATTGCATAAAGCATCAACGATATGTTTGGTAAAGGCTTTATTTTGACTATAAGCATGCGGAGAATTTAGCACGGATTGCAACAAGGAAATACAATATATCAAAGAACAATTTTCATAATTAAATTCCTTGAAATCCAAAATAGTGGGTTCATTAATATCTAACGTTTTGATCTCTTCAATCCCACTTTTACCAATTTTAGCATCAAGATCTAAAAACTCCAAATTTTTGGAACACCTTCTAAGTAAAGGTGGATCATATTAAGTCCCATCATTATCAAGATTCATATTGCAAAACAAATATTTAATAGGGGACACATCAATAACCTTTAGATCTTCATCTTTATTTTCATAGAAACTAGAAGAACATGCTTTCATAAAGGAACCTTTCTTAGCACGCATCCTAGCGGTTCTTTCTTTGCACTCATCAATGGAAATTCTCATGGCTTTGAGAGACTCATTGATATCATGCTTAGGATGAATAGATCTAAGTTTTAAAGAATCAACATCAAGAGAAATTCTATCAACGTTCATAGCCTTTAAGCAATTTCTCTTCAAGCAAAGCATTGAAATTCTTTTGCGAATTCATAAATTCCTTAACACTAGTCTCAAATTAAGAGGGCATCTTATTAAAATTTCCATAAGAATTGTTGTAGGAGTTACCATAATTATTAGAGGAGTTACTAGGATAAGGCCTAGGATTAAAATTTCCTCTATACGCGTTGTTACCAAAATTATTCCTACCAACAAAATTCACATCCATAGGTTCATTATTATTCTCAATCAAAGTAGACAAAGGCATATCATTAGGATCAGAAGAAACACTCTTAGTAGCAAATAATTTCATAAGTTCATCCTTCTTTCCACTCAAAACATTAATTTCTTCTATCGCATGCACCTTTTTATTAGTAGATCTTTCAGTGTGCCATCGAGAATAATTAACCATAATATTATCTAGGAGTTTAGTAGCTTCTCCTAAAGTGATTTCCATAAAAGTGCCTCCCGCGGCCGAATCTAAAAGATTTCTAGAAGCAAAATTCAATCCGGCATAAAAAATTTGTATAATCATCCACAAATTCAAACCATGCGCAGGGCAATTACGTATCAGTAATTTCATCCTCTCCCAAGCTTGTGCAACATGTTCATGATCAAGTTGCTTAAAATTCATAATATCGTTTCTAAGAGAGATGATCTTAGCGGGAGGAAAATACTTAGAGATAAAAGCATCTTTGCACTTATTCCATGAATCAATACTATTTTTAGGCAAAGACGAAAACCAAGCTTTAGCACGATCTCTAAGCGAAAAAGGAAATAGTTTCAATTTAACAATATCATTATCCACATCTTTCTTCTTTTGCATATCACACAAATCGACGAAGCTATTTAGATGGGTAGCGGTATCTTCACTAGGAAGGCCGGCGAATTGATCTTTCATGACAAGATTCAACAAAGCAGCATTGATTTCACAAGATTCAGTATCGGTAAGAGGAGCAATCGGAGTGCTAAGGAAATCATTGTTGTTGGTATTGGTAAAGTCACATAATTTGGTATTATCTTGAGCCATCGTGACAAGCAAGCAATCCAACACACGAGTAAATAAGAGACGTGCAAAAAAGAGGCAAACAGAAAAGAGAGGGCGAATAAAACGGCAAGGGTGAAGTGGGGGAGAGGAAAACGAGAGGCAAATAGCAAATAATGTAATGCGGGAGATAAGGGTTTGTGATGGGTACTTGGTATGTTGACTTTTGCGTAGACTCCCTGGCAACGGCGCCAGAAATCCTTCTTGCTACCTCTTGAGCACTGCGTTGGTTTTCCCTTGAAGAGGAAAGGGTGATGCAGCAAAGTAGCGTAAGTATTTCCCTCAGTTTTTGAGAACCAAGGTATCAATCCAGTAGGAGGCCACACACAAGTCCCTCGCACCTACACAAACAAATAAATCCTCGCAACCAACGCGATAAGGGGATGTCAATCCCTACACGGTCACTTACGAGAGTGAGATCTGATAGATATGATAAGATAATATTTTTGGTATTTTTGTGATAAAGATGCAAAGTAAAATAGAAGCAAAATAAAAGGCAACGGAAAAAGATAAGTGTTGGAAGATTAATATGATGGAAAATAGACTCGAGGGCCATAGGTTTCACTAGTGGCTTCTCTCGAGAGCATAAGTATTTACGGTGGGTGAACGAATTACTGTTGAGCAATTGACAGAATTGAGCATAGTTATGAGAATATCTAGGTATGATCATGTATATAGGCATCACGTCCGAGACAAGTAGACCGACTCCTGCCTGCATCTACTACTATTACTCCACACATCGACCGCTATCCAGCATGCATCTAGAGTATTAAGTTCATAAGAACAGAGTAACGCTTTAAGAAAGATGACATGATGTAGAGGGATAAATTCATGCAATATGATATAAACCCCATCTTGTTATCCTCGATGGCAACAATACAATACGTGCCTTCCTGCCCCTACTGTCACTGGGAAAGGACACCGCAAGATTGAACCCAAAGCTAAGCACTTCTCCCATTGCAAGAAAGATCAATCTAGTAGGCCAAACCAAACTGATAATTCAAAGAGACTTGCAAAGATAACCAATCATACATAAAAGAATTCAGAGAAGATTCAAATATTGTTCATAGATAAACTTGATCATAAACCCACAATTCATCGGTCTCAACAAACACACCGCAAAACAAGATTACATCGAATAGATCTCCACGAGAGAGGGGGAGAACATTGTATTGAGATCCAAAAAGAGAGAAGAAGCCATCTAGCTAATAACTATGGACCCGAAGGTCTGAGGTAAACTACTCACACATCATCGGAGAGGCTATGGTGTTGATGTAGAAGCCCTCCGTGATCGATGCCCCCTCCGGCGGAGCTCCGGAACAGGCCCCAAGATGGGATCTCACGGGTACAGAAGGTTGCGACGGTGGAATTAGGTTTTTGGCTCCGTATCTGGTAGTTTGGGGGTACGTAGGTATATATAGGAGGAAGGAGTACGTCGGTGGAGCAACAGGGGGCTCACGAGGGTGGAGGGTGCGCCTGTGGGGGGGGGGGGGTAGGCGCGCCCCCTACCTTGTGCCCACCTGGTTGATGTCTTGACATAGGGTCCAAGTCCTCTGGATCACGTTCGTTCCGAAAATCACGTTCCCGAAGGTTTCATTCCATTTGGACTCCGTTTGATATTCTTTTTCAGCGAAACTCTGAAATAGGCAAAAAACAACAATTCTGGGATGGGCCTCCGGTTAATAGGTTAGTCCCAAAAATAATATAAAAGTGTATAATAAAGCCCAATAATGTCCGAAACATAATATAATATAGCATGGAACAATCAAAAATTATAGATACGTTGGAGACGTATCACTAGGCAATGATCATTACATAGGCACCACGTCCAAGATTAGTAGACCGACTCCTGCCTGCATCTACTACTATTACTCCACACATCGACCACTATCCAGCATGCATCTAGTGAGTAATGCAATAAGAACGATGACATGATGTAGACAAGATCTGTTTATCTATATGGCGGTAGACATAGATCTCGTCTTTTTATCCTTAGTAGCAATGATACATACGTGTCGGTTCCCTTTCTGTCACTGGGATCGAGCACTGTAAGGTCGAACCCACTACCGGGCACCTCTTCCCATTGCAAGATAAATAGATCAAGTTGGCCAAACAAAACATAAATATTGGAGAAGAAATACGAGGCTATAAGAGATTATGCATATAAGAGATCAAAGAAACTCAAATACTTTCATGTATATAAAAAGATATAACTGATCATAAACTCGAAGTTCATCAGATCCAACAAACACACCGCAAAAAGAGTTACATCATATGGATCTCCAAGAGACCATTGTATTGACAATTCAGCGAGAGAGAGAAAGCCATCTAGCTACTAACTACGGACCCGAAGGTCTACAAAGAACTACTCACGCATCGTCGGAGAGGCACCAATGGAAGTGGTGAACCCCTCCGCGATGGTGTCTAGATTGGATCTGGTGGTTCTGGACTCTACGGCGGCTGGACGAATATTTCGTCGACACTTCTAGGGTTCTGGTATTTTTGGGGTATTTATAGAGCAAAGAGGCGATCCGGGGGCACCCGAGGTGGGCACAACCCACCAGGGCGCGCCAGGGCCTCCTAACGCGCCATGGTGGGTTGTCCCCTCCTCGGGACTCCCCAAGGTGCAACTAGGGCCCAACTTCTTCCTTCTGGCCCATAAAAATTCATCGTAAAGTTTCGTGGCATTTGGAATCCGTTTGATATTCATTTCCTGCGATGTAAAAAACATGGAAAAAACAGCAACTCGCACTTGGCACTATGTCAATAGGTTAGTACCAAAAAATGATATAAAATGACTATAAAATGATTATAAAAAATCCAAGATTGATAATAAAACAACATGGAGCAATCAAAAATTATAGATACATTGGAGACGTATTAGTTTGTGGGGCCACCAGGTGGGGACAACCCACTAGGCGCGCCAGGAGAGAGGGGCGCTGTTGGGGAACGTAGTATTTCAAAAAAAAACCTACGATCACGCAAGATCTATCTAGGAGAAGCATATAAATGAGCGGGGAGAGTGTGTCTACGTACCCTCGTAGACCGAAAGTGGAAGCGTTTAGTAACACGGTTGATGTAGTCGAACATCTTCACAATCAAACCGATCCAAGTACCGAACGTACGGCACCTTCGCGATCAGCACACATTCAGCTCGGTGACGTCCCTCGAACTCTTGATCCAGTTGAGGCCGAGGGAGAGTTCCGTCATCACGACGACGTGGTGACGGTGATGATCAAGTCACCGGCGCATGCAGGGCTTCGCCTAAGCACTACGATGATATGACCGAGGTGTGTAACTATGGAGGGGGGCATCGCACATGGCTAAAAGATCAACTTGTGTGTCCTAGAGTGCCCCCCTCCCCACGTATATAAAGGAGGGAGGAGGAGGCCGGCCGGCCCTAGGGGCGCGCCCAAGGAGAGGGAGTCCTACTAGGACTACTAGTCCTAGTTGGATTCCTCCACAAGGAAGAGAGGGGGAAGGAAGGAGAGGGAGAGGGAGTAGGAAAAGGGGGCGCCGCCTCCCCTTCCCTTGTCCAATTCGGACTGCTAAGGGGGGCGGCCTGCCCCGGCGGCCCTCCTCTCTCTCCAACAAGGCCCATGGTGGCCCATTAGTTCCCCCGGGGGGTTCCGGTAACCCCTGCGGCACTCCGTTTTTACCCGAAACTATCCGGAACACTTTCGGTGTCCGAATAACATGGCCCAATATATCAATCTTTACGTCTCGACCATTTCGAGACTCCTCGTCATGTCTGTGATCTCATCCGGGATTCCAAACAAACTTCGGTCATCAAAACACATAACTCATAATACAAATCGTCATCGAACGTTAAGCGTGCGGACCCTACGGGTTCGAGAACTATGTAGACATGACCGAGACACATCTGCGGTCAATAACCAATAGAGGAACCTGGATGCTCTTATTGGCTGCTACATATTCTACGAAGATCTTTGTCGGTCAAACCGCATAACAACATACTGATACGTCTCCGTCGTATCTATAATTTTTGATTGTTCCATGCCAATATTATACAAATTTCATATACTTTTTGGCAACTTTTTATACTATTTTTGGGACTAACATATTGATCCAGTGCCTAGTGCCAGTTCTTGCTTGTTGCATGTTTTATGTTTCACAGAAACCCCATATCAAACGGAATCCAAACGGGACAAAAACGGACGGAGAATATTTGGAAAATATGGGTGGAAGAATCAACGCGAGACTGTGCCCGAGGGGGGCACGAGGCAAGGGGGCGCGCCCCACCCACTGGGCGCCCCTGACCCTCGTGGTTGCCCCCCGTAAGGCGGTTGCTGCTCTTCTTTGGCCGCAAGAAAGCTAATTTTCAGAGAAAAATCTGGGCGAAGGTTTCAATCCAATCGGAGTTACGGATCTCAATATATATACGAAACGGTGAAAGGGCAGAAGCGGGAAACGCGGAAACAGAGAGAGACAGAGAGACATATCCAATCTCGGAGGGGCTCTCGCCCCTCCCATCCCATGGAGGCCAAGGACTAGAGGGGAAACCCTTCTCCCATCGAGGGAGGAGGTCAAGGAAGAAGAAGAAGAAGGGGGCCCCTCTCCCCCTCTCTTCCGGTGGCGCCGGAACGCTGCCGTGGCCACCATCATCATCACCGCGATCTTCACCAACACCTCCGCCATCTTCACCAACATCTCCATCACCTCCCCCCCACTATCTATAGCGGTCCACTCTCCCGCAACCCGTTGTACCCTCTACTTGAACATGGTGCTTTATGCTTCATATTATTATCCAATGATGTGTTGCCATCCTATGATGTCTGAGTAGATTTTCTTTGTCCCATCGGTGGTTGATGAATTTCTATGATTGATTTAATTTGCTTGTGGTTATGTTGCTGTCCTTTGGTGCCCATCATATGAGCGCGCGCGTGGATCACACCATAGGGTTAGTGGTATGTTGATAGGACTATGTATTGGAGGGCAAGAGTGACAAAAGCTTCTACCTAGCATAGAAATTGATGCATACAGGATTAAAGGGGGACCAATATATCTTAATGCTATGGTTGGGTTTACCTTAATGAACATTAGTAGTTGCGGATGCCTGCTAATAGTTCCAATCATAAGTGCATAGAATTCTAAGTCAGGGATGACATGCTAGCAGTGGCCTCTCCCAATAAAACTTGCTATCGGTCTAGTAACTAGTCAATTGCTTAGGGACAATTTCGCAACTCCTACCACCACTTTTCCACACTCGCTATATTTACTTTATTGTGTCTTTATTTAAACAGCCCCTAGTCTTTATTTACGTGCTCTTTATTATCTTGCAAACCTATCCAACAACACCTACAAAGTACTTCTAGTTTCATACTTGTTCTAGGTAAAGCGAACGTCAAGCGTGCGTAGAGTTGTATCGGTGGTCGATAGAACTTGAGGGAATATTTGTTCTACCTTTAGCTCATCGTTGGGTTCGACACTCTTACTTATCCCCTATACTTGTGGGTTATCACATACGTTGTTCCCTTTGTCATCAGTATGTTACTTGCCCGAGATTTGATCGTCGGTATCATCATACCTAGTTCAATCTCGTTACCGCCAAGTCTCTTTACTCGTTCCGCAATGCATCATCCCATAACTAACTCATTATCACATTGCTTGCAAGGCTTATAGTGATGATCATTACCGAGAGGGCCCAAAGATACCTCTCCGATACTCGGAGTGACAAATCCTAATCTCGATCTATGCCAACTGTTGGAGTAAATGGCCACGGGTAGCCTAGCCGACTACCCATGGTTCTTCAAAAATTATCAGGCCGATTGAGCCTTCAAGCGTTCGAAGCATTGGGCCGACTTCCCCTGGCCGACTACCGCAGGGGCCGGCTCTCCATAGGCGACCCGGCCCTGGTAAGCTCCCCCAAGATGGTTGCGAGATGGCCGACTCCAGGAAGCCGGCGCCAAGAGGACCGACTCCCAAGAGCCAGCCATGAAGCACGCCGACTCCCCAAAGCCGGCCAAGACCGCACCCACCAAAACTACACCCACATGACGGTGACAAGACGGGGTGTGGCCACAGTGCGGCCCACTACCCCCGAAGCCCGAGGCAGGCATGGCCGCAGGACGCCGTACGGGTCAGCCATCTCCCGTCCGGCTCGGCACTGTAGCCATGCTGGCCTCAACGTCATCCACGACCAACGCCAGTACGGCCCACGGGCGGCGGGCCCCTTTAGCCAGAGAGAGGCGCGAAGGCGGCCCGGCCTCCCCCAGTCGGCCAAGGGCGTAGCCGGCCCCCAGAAGCCGGCTACCCCCTCCCTCGAAGCATGTGCCACATTAAGGAGACAAGACGAGGTAAGGCTACAGTGAGAGCCCTCGAGGCGGCACACTGTAGCCACGCTTACGTCGACGAAGCCCTCGTCATCAGGGACGAGGCTACAGTAAGCAGCCGCCGACAAGACCCCTAGGCAGTGGGGCCGGCCTGTCGACCAAGAGGCCGGCAGCCGGCGGGACCCACCAGTCGGCGGGCCCCAACGGCCGGCGGAGAAGCCGGCGAGCGCAGACACTGACGACTGGGACCCGCGCCCAGCCGGATTACAATTGTACCCCCGGGGGGTAGGCCTATATAAACCCCCCGGGGCACCCATGCAAAGGGTTGGCTTCTTAGAGTTACACACACACCATAGAGAGAGGGAAGCAAGAGCTAGCCTTGCTCTTCTTCTCCCTTGAACCCGACAGCTCAAGGAGCATTTGTAGCTACTCGTTCTGATCTAGTGATCATGCGGAGACCCCGTAGAGCAGGATTAGGGGTGTTATCTCCTCGGAGAGCCCCGAACCTGGGTAAGATTCGCCGGCGTGCATGTCTTCGCCTCATCCCGTTTCCAGGCACCGGCGACGTCTTACTGGCACCCACCATGATAAGCCACCCGTTGGCATATGTCGCACCTACCACCCGACATTTGGCGCCCACCGTGGGGCCAGGTGCACCGTCGTCCGGAGACCTGTTCTGGACGGGAACCCTCTTCCTCCCCCGCGAGCGCAGCCAGCCTGCTGCGCCCGATGGCGTTTGCCTCGACGCGCTGCAAGGCGTCGACGACGCCTGCGCGGCGAGCTGCCTCGCCGATCTGCTCGGCGAGACTCGCATCTCCGACGAGCCCGCGTCCGACGCGGGCACGGACTACCCCGAGAGCCGCCTCGTCAGCCTCCTCGACCAGCTTCACGTCTCTAGCGAGCCTGCTGCAGATGTGGAGTCGGTCGGCTCCACCGACCCGATGCTCGTCGACTCCGACACGGCATCGCTCGACGCCTACCCCTCCGACGTGGTGGTCTTCGACGATCCTCTCCCTCGAGCTGACAGTGGCAGCAGCGCTGTCACCGAAGTGTTGGTCATCAGCCACGTCGCCAACTCGGGCGAGAACGCCCACGACGCCCTGCAAGCGGCGATGCACGACCTATCCGTCCCCATCCCGGCCGACGCCGACGCCGAGACCCTGGAGGCACGCCGCCTCGCCCTCGTCGCGGAAGGCCAGAAGATAGCCTCCATGAGACGCCTCACCGAGGCCCACCAGCGCGAAGTCGACCGCGCCGCCTTCGGTACGCCGCCGCCTAGCGGGCCGAGCCGAGCCGGCTTCGTCCAGAAGCGCGGCGCGGCTATCGCCAGCATGCTGGGGGCAGATCGCCCCGTCTACGCCACCCCGCTCGAGAATCTGCGAGCCGCTCAGGCGGCCGCTGAAGAGCTAAATGGGCTGGGAGCCGACGAGCTCCCCTACATGACAAGGCGGATCCAGCAGCTGATCGACGCGGCTGCAGAACGGCATGAAGCCGGCGCCCGCGCCGATAGTCATCCCCCGCGCCGAGAGCACGCCGCGACGTCCCGCTCGCCGACTGCGAGCGGCGCCCGCCAGAGGAAAGACAAGGAGCCGGCTGCTAGCCGCAGCCGGACTCGTATCACCATCGAGCGCGACGCGGAAGGCCGCCCTCGAGCGGTGGAGCGCCAAGGAAATCCGCCTCCTCCCCCGCCTCGAAGGGAGAGACGTCTCACCCCGCCGCCCGTCACGCACCCGACTCTTGGTGACCGACTAGGCCGCCGAGAAGGAGTCGGCGAGAACGACGCCCGCCACCGGATCGACCGCCTTGCTCGATCCCTGGCGTTAGAAGAAGAAGACGATGTCGGCCCGCCATGCTTTGGCCCCCGCATCCGCGACGAGCCCTTCCCCAAAGGGTTCTCGCTCCCCAGAGACACGCCCAAGTACAACGGCTCTGTGAAGCCGGAAGATTGGCTCATCGACTACTCCACTGCTGTCAGCATAGCCAACGGCAATCGGCGCGTGGCCGTGAAGTACGTCCCCCTCATGCTGCAAGGCACGGCGCGCACCTGGCTCAACAGCCTCAAGCCCTACAGCATCAACAGCTGGCTGGACTTCACGGAAGTCTTCGTCCGCAACTTCACCAGCACGTACAAGCGGCCTCCCAAGCCTCGCCAGCTCTCCCTATGCGTCCAAGGGCCCAACGAGTCGACCCGCGACTACCTCACGCGGTGGGCCGAGCTCCGCAACTCCTGCGAGGGGGTGCACGAGGTTCAGGCCATCGAGTACTTCACCGCCGGGTGCCGAGAGGGCACCCTCCTCAAGCACCGACTCCTCTGCGACGAGCCGGCTACCCTCGACGAACTGCTGATCATCGCGGACAAGTACGCCACGGCCGACTCCTCGATGAAGACCGAGCTCCGAGTGGACGCCTCTGGGAAGGTGCTCGCTCCG
This sequence comes from Triticum aestivum, assembly GCF_018294505.1. NCBI lineage: Eukaryota > Viridiplantae > Streptophyta > Magnoliopsida > Poales > Poaceae > Triticum > Triticum aestivum. Next base: position 168,715,852 of record NC_057811.1, on the reverse strand, counting down.
GCTCCAAAGACGCCGGCTGGCGACTCCAATCGGCGCCCCTACCAGAACGATCACAAGCGCAAGGCCCCCATGCCGCCTTCCACCAGTCGGCAGGTGGCCACAGTTGAAGATGAGCAGCCCGAAGAGCGGCCCGCTCCCAAGAAGAAGGGTGGCAGGCCGGCTTGGCAGCCGGCTTTCTCTTACGAGCAGACTCTCGACGCCCCCTGCAAGTTCCACAGCGGCGCGAAGCCGTCCAACCACATGACCCGAAAATGCCACTGGCTCACGCGAATCTCCAAGGGCGAAGGGCTGGTGCCGCCTCCGCCTCCCGGCCCGCCGCCTCCAGCCCCTCAGCAGCCGGCGGCTCGGCCGGCAGTCGAAGCCATTCAAGACGAGTTCCCTGAAGAGCACACCGCCTACGTCGTCTTCACCAGCCAAGCCGAAGACAAGCGTAGTCGGCGCCGTCAGCATCAAGAGGTCAACGCAGTCGCCTCTAGCGCCCCCGAGTTCATGCACTGGTCCGAGAAGCCCATCAACTGGAGCCAGGCCGACCACCCAGAGGTGATGCCATCCCCTGGCTCCTATGCACTGGTCTTGGATGTCACCCTCGTGACGGAGAGGCGAGCTGCCCGATCCCGCGTCCTGATAGATGGCGGAAGCAGTATCAATATACTATACCGCGATACCATGGAGAAGCTGAACATCAAGGCGAAGCAGCTTATGCCAAGCCGGACCGTGTTCCATGGTATCGTCCCCGGCTTGTCTTGCTCCCCGATCGGCAAGATTAAGATGGATGTTTTCTTTGGAGACAAAGATCATTTTCGCCGAGAAGCGATCTGGTTTGAGGTAGTGGATCTGGAGAGCCCCTACCATGCTTTGCTTGGCCGACCTGCTCTGGCCAAGTTCATGGCTGTGCCCCACTACGCCTACCTGAAGATGAAGATGCCGAGCTCGAAGGGGATCATCACCGTAGCCGGCGACTACAGGAAGTCCATCGAGTGCGCCATGGCCAGCAGTCGGCTGGCCGAGTCCCTCGTAGTGGCAGAAGAGAAGAAGATGCTGGAGCGGGTTGTGGCCATGGCTGGCAAGCAGCCGGCCCTGTCCCCCAACCCCAAAGATTGTGATGCACAAGGCTCCTTCCAGCCGGCCAAAGAGACGAAGAAGATACCTTTGGACCCAGAGAACCCGGAAAGGTTTGCTGTCATTGGGGCAAACCTGGACAGTAAATAGGAAGGCGAGCTCGTCGACTTCCTCCGTGAGAATCGAGATGTCTTCGCATGGTCCCCAAAGGACATGCCGGGCGTCCCGAAGGATTTCGCCGAGCACAAATTGCATGTCCGAGCCGACGCGAAGCCGGTCAAGCAGCCCCTTCGCCGACTGTCCGAAGAGAAGCGAAGAATCGTAGGAGAAGAGATAGCCCGGCTCCTTGCCGCCGGCTTTATTATGGAAGTGTTTTTTCCAGAGTGGCTGGCCAACCCAGTCTTAGTATTGAAGAAGAATAACAAGTGGTGTATGTGTATAGACTACACCAGCCTGAACAAGGCCTGCCCCAAGGATCCGTTTGCTTTGCCACGGATTGACCAATTGATAGACTCCACAGCCGGATGCGAGCTGTTGAGTTTTTTGGATGCCTACTCAGGGTACCATCAAATCAAGTTGGACCCGGCAGACCGACTGAAGACTGCCTTCATCACACCATTCGGAGCTTTCTGCTACCTGACTATGACATTCGGCCTGAGGAATGCCGGTGCCACTTTTCAGCGTTGCATGCAGAAATGCCTCCTCAAGCAACTCGGCAGAAATGCCCACGTCTATGTAGACAACATTGTGGTGAAGACAGAGAAGCGCGGCACCCTGCTGGAAGATCTCAAAGAAACATTCGCCAACTTGCGCCGATTCCAAATCAAGCTCAACCCCGAGAAATGCGTGTTCGGAGTACCCGCCGGCCAGCTGCTAGGCTTCCTGGTCTCCGAACGCGGCATCGAGTGCAACCCTGTGAAGATCAAGGCCATCGAGAGGATGGAGATTCCCACCAAATTGCGAGATGTGCAGAAGTTCACCGGGTGCTTGGCCTCCCTAAACCGCTTTATCAGCCGGCTAGGAGAGAAGGCTCTCCCCCTATACCGACTCATGAAGAAGTCCACTCACTTCGAGTGGAATGACCAAGCCGACCAAGCATTCCATGAGCTAAAGAAGATGCTGACCACCCCACCTGTCCTGGCAGCGCCGACTGAGAAGGAGCCCATGCTCCTCTACATTGCCGCGACTAGCCGAGTGGTCAGTACAGTTGTCGTGGTCCAGCGCCCGGAAGAAGGCCGAGCCCAGCTAGTTCAGAGGCCGGTGTATTACCTAAGCGAAGTACTATCCAGCTCAAAGCAAAACTACCCGCACTACCAGAAGATGTGCTATGGGGTGTACTTCGCCGCCAAGAAGCTGAAGCCCTACTTCCAAGAGCATCCCATCACGGTCGTGGGCACCGCCCCGCTCCCCGAGATCATAGGCAGCCGGGATGCATCCGGCCGGGTGGCTAAATGGGCCATTGCATTGGCACCATACACAATCTTCTACCAACCCCGCACCGCCATCAAGTCCCAAGCATTGGCCGACTTCCTCGTCGACTGGGCCGAGACCCAGTACCTACCGCCGGCTCCCGACTCTACCCATTGGCGGATGCACTTCGACGGGTCCAAGATGCGCACCGGCTTGGGAGCCGGCATCGTCCTCACCTCTCCCAAAGGCGACAAACTCAGATACACGCTGCAAATCCACTTCGCCGCCTCCAACAACGTGGCCGAGTACGAGGCGCTCATACATGGGCTCCGGCTAGCCAAAGAGCTCGGCATACGCCGGATCCTGTGTTATGGCGACTCAGACTTGGTGGTCCAGCAGTCGTCTGGCGACTGGGACGCCAAGGACGCAAACATGGCGAGCTATCGATTCCTCGTCCAGCAGATCAGTGGGTACTTCGAAGGGTGCGAGTTCCTTCATGTGCCAAGGGCCGACAACGACCAAGCAGATGCCCTGGCACGGATCGGCTCCACCCGACAGGCTATACCGACCGGCGTCTCCCTCCAGCGCCTCCTCAAGCCGTCCATCAAGCCGTCTCCAGAGTCAGACTCTATCTTCGTACCGCCTGTGCCTGATACAGTCGGATCCGACTGGAGGAATCCCGCAGGCGGCACGGGGACTTCGACAACTGGCCCGCCGACTGCCGTAGTCGCACCCGGCCCGGGGACTTCAGAACCCGGCCCGGGGACTGCAGCAGTCGGCCCGGGGACTGCAGCAACACAAGAAGCGGTGGCCGACTCCAATTTCACGCCACCCAACCCACCCACCCGAGTCATGGTGGCTACACTAACAGAAGAAGAAGTCACAGCTCCATCATGGGCCCAGCCCATCCTCAAGTTCCTAGTCAACAGAGAGCTGCCGGCTGATGAGATCTCAGCAAGACTAGTGCAACGATGAGCCGGAGCATATGCAATAATCAACAGAGAGCTTGTCAAGCGCAGCGTCACTGGAGTCTTCCAGCGTTGTGTCGAGCCAGAGAAAGGAGTGGCAATCCTCAAGGATATCCATCAAGGCGAATGCGGCCACCACGCAGCCTCAAGATCACTTGTGGCCAAAGCTTTCCGCCACGGCTTCTTTTGGCCGACTGCTTTGGAAGATGCCAAAGAGATAGTCAAGAGCTGCAGAGGATGCCAAGTCTTCAGTTCCAAGCAACACCCGCCAGCTTCTACACTCAAGACCATTCCCCTCACCTGGCCCTTTGCCGTCTGGGGACTGGACATGGTGGGCCCTTTCAAGACAGCCCGCGGCGGCTTGACACATCTGCTTGTCGCCGTGGACAAGTTCACCAAGTGGATCGAAGCGAAGCCGATCAAGAAGCTGAACGGGCCGACTGCCGTGACGTTCATCACCGACATCACTACTCGGTACGGCGTACCGCACAACATCATCACCGACAACGGCACAAACTTTGCCAAAGGAGCACTGGCACGTTTCTGCGCGACACAGGGCATCCGACTGGACTTAGCGTCCGTTGCCCACCCGCAGTCAAACGGCCAGGTCGAGCGAGCAAATGGACTCATCCTCTCCGGCATCAAGCCCCGACTGGTTGTACCACTGGAGCGATCGGCCGGCTGCTGGCTCGATGAGCTGCCGGCTGTCCTCTGGAGTCTGCGTACTACCCCCAACAAGTCAACCGGCTTCACTCCGTTCTTCCTTGTATATGGTGCCGAGGCTGTCATCCCAACAGACATCGAGTTCGACTCGCCTCGGGTGTCAGGACCCCGATTCCAGGTCACATCGATCTAGCCGGTAACACCTCATATCACTTTGTGGCCTCACGCACGGTATTCCCACGGGTGTCGCCTTACCATGGCCCGGGACCGTTTGCGCCTTTTGGCTCACGTATATGATAGTGTCGCTAGCATCCATATGACAAAGAACCCGGGCCGACATGACTAGTCGTGAACCCAAAGTGGCACTAACTTACGGGGACAGGCATACATGAATCAACATCGAGCATGTCGGTCAGCAGCGTGCGAATCCGGGCTGTAGCACTGGGCTAACAGGACTCCGGTGAACCGGGCTGTAGCAGGCTAGGCAGGACTCCGGATGTCACCGCGTGACATTTCCCCGAAGGGACAGACACAGGAACAAAGTGTATCACATGCCGGCCAGTCAAGTGTTCCGGGCAGTAGTGCTGGGCTAGCAGGACTCCAGTGAACCGGGCTGTAGCGGACTACTATGGCTCATGGAAGCACAAGACTACATTTCCCCATAAGAGAGGCTACCAAGGATAAACAACTAGGTTGTCGGATCCCACACATACCAAGCATTTCAATCATACACACAATATGCTCGATATGTGCAAATACAACATGGCATCACAACAAGACTCTACGACTCAAAGTATTTATTCATTAGGCCCCGAAGAGCCAGATATTACAAACATGGGTCTCATGACCCAACCTTCAGAGCATACAAGCAACAAGCACATGCGGAAGCTTAACTTGTCTGAGTACAGACAACTACAAATGAAAAAGGCTGAGAAGCCTGACTATCTACAAGACCCTGCCGAGGGCACAAGATCGTAGCTGAGGTATCAAGCTAAACGTCGAAGTCCACACGGAACTACTAGCGAGACTAACGTCTCTCTGCAAAACATAAAATAAGCAAACGTGAGTACAAATGTACCCAGCAAGACTTACATCAGAGCTATCTACATATGCATCAGTATCAAAAGGGGGTGGTGGAGTTTAACTGCAGCAAGCCAGCTTTGACTCGGTGGCTATCCTAAACTACGACTGCAAGTAACTCTTTTGAGGTGGCGCACACGAGTCCACATATTCACCATATCAATACACCACTATGGATCCGCTCCCGTCTCCCTACGAGAACGCCATCCATAGCACTCACGCTTATCTTGCGCATTCTAGAGTATCCACTTTCACTTGTCTATGAACTGTACAGGCAACCCAGAAGTCCTTTTCCGCGGACACGGCTATTCGAATACATGATCTTAACCCTGCAGGGGTGTACTTCTTCACACACGCTCTCGCCACTTACCACCATGTACACGTCGTGTACCTCGGCAACCTTCAAGCGGAAGCCTGGTGAGGGAGTCGGCCACGACCTGACTAACCACACAAGTCTCTAGTCCAGGTTTATCGCCTATTCGGGTTCCATCCGCAAGGAGATCCGGCCGGTGTGTCGCTCACGGCCCCAAACGATGTGTACAGGGTTCCCAAGCCCACCTCGACGGATGGATCTACGCTTGGTACACCGTGCCATGGTGCCTAGTCTGTCCCAAGCCCACCTGTACCGGGTACCACTTGGTAGACTACTAACACAACCTACAAACACCAGAAACTAGTTGCAACTCCTGGACAGAGATCGAGGCGGTTAATAATCCGAGAGGGGTCGAGTTACCGGAACCCAATGTGTGGTAGTAACTGTTCATGGATCACAAACACAGAACTCAGTTCCTGAGGACGGCTTCAATGAGACAACCCACCATGTACTCCTACATGGCCTCTCACCGCTACCTTTACCAAATCGTGTTCACACACTTAGTTCTCAACAGTAGGACATGTTCACCACATTCCAATTCATCCCTGATGAATCAGACCTGACTCAACTCTAAGCAGTAGCAGGCATGACAAACAAGCATGAATGAGTAGGCACATCAGGGCTCAAACAACTCCTACTCATGCTAGTGGGTTTCATCTATTTACTGTGGCAATGACAGGTCATGCAGAGGAAAGGGGTTCAACTACCGCAGCATGTAACAGTTGAATCGTTGTTGTCCTAATGCAGTAAAAGAGAGCAGGAGCAAGAGAGTGGATTGTATCGGAATGAACAAGGGGGTTTTGCTTTCCTAGCACTTCTGAAGATAACATTGAGTCTTCATTAGTGTCAACGATCACAGCGTCGGAGCAGCGTCTACCGAGAGGGGACAATTACCGGCAAACAAGGAAGAGCTCAATCAATGCAATGCACAATATGATGCATGATCATGACATGACAATATGTTGTGATTTGAGCTAATGCAACTAGTAACAAAAGGTTTGTGTTGATTTGAACTCAAGGTTCAAATTCAAATTTAAACTATGAATTCAAATAGTGCATTATCATGTTTTGGACTAAACAGTGAGGTTAAGTTGCTCAAACATGCATGAAAATGCCATATTCAGATTCCTTGGATTTTTCTGATCATTTTTCATATATAATTTATTTCAATCTGAGTTATAGATTATTTCCTATGATTTTTTGAAGTTTTAAACATTTTCTGAATATAAATAAACCATTTCGATTCATTTGAAATCCAGAAAAGCATTACTGCGTCATCACTAGGTCATGCTGACGTCGGCCGGTCAACAGCGCCTAGCCCAGGTCAAACCTGACGGCTGGGCCCCACACATCAGCTGGTCAGCTAATTGACAGGGTTAATTAACACTAATTTAATCCTAAACTAGAAATTAGTTAGGGGTTGGCCCCACATGTTAGTGACTCAGGGGGAAGTCAAACAGGGTCAACCCGGGTCAAACTCGCCGGAGTTGACCCGGGGCTCGTCGCCGGCAAGGCCAGAGACGGCGGAGGGGCTCGGGATTCCTCCTACGGCGACCAAATGGCCGGCGGAGGGCATCTACGTGACGGGGAGGCTCGTCCGCGTCGAGTGGTGCACGCAGCAGCGGCTCCAGTGGCCTAAGTCGACGGCGGCAGCGACTTGCGCGGCGGCCGGAGTTCAGGAGTGCTTGGAATCGGCATTGTGGTGCACGGTGGGACGAACAGGTGGGCTAGTTCGGTTCCTGGGAGCAGCACGAGCGCGATGACGTGCTCAGGGTCAAGCTGAGCTTGCTCTAGCCACGGTGACGACTTTGCCGGCGGCGTGAAGCTCACGGGCATGGCGGAGAGAGATGCTACGGTGAGCTACAGGCCACGGGGATAAGGGGAGATGATGAAGGATCTCACTGGGAGGTCAAAGAGCAGCTCCGTGGGCTCGGGGAGGCGCTCGGGGAGGCGAATCGACAACGACGATCTTCGGTGGCCGACGAGGGAAATGGCGGCGGTGGCGGCGCAGCAGTGCTTCTGGTGCCGCGTGACTCGGTGGAGAGGATGAATACGGCGAGGCGGAGACGCCTGGGACGGAGAGGGAGCGAGGGAGTGGTTGTGGCCGCGGCGGTGCACGGCGGCGCTCTCTGATGCGTTCGGGTCCGGGCGGGAGAGAGAGCAGAGGAGAGGGAAGGCACGGGAGGAGAGTGAGGGGGTACGGGGCTTGCGCGTGGCGTCCTCCAGAGACGTCAGGGCAAGCAGGCAGAGAGGAGGTGGCCGGGCGCGTGCGTGCGCGCCGTGGGCACACGCCCTCGTGCCTACTGGCACGAGGTTGAAGACAAGGGAGGAGTTGGGCTGGGCTGGCTACAGTGCTGGGCCGCACAGGTGGGCTGGCAGGTAAGGCCAGGTAAGTGCTTCTGTTTTCATTCGTTTCTTTCTGTTTTTGTTTTATTTAATCTTTTGCCACTGTTTTGAATTCAAGCAAATTCAAACAATGCCAAACACTTCTCTGAATATTTTATGTCACTCAAAGAACTTCTCCAAATGAACATAGAATATAACAAAGCATTTAAAAATATATTCTTTATAATATGAATATATATTGAAATTCAAATACCATAGTGATTTAAATTCAACGCCAAAATGATTCCTTAAAAATGTTCACTATTTTTGGTTTAGACCCAAACCCTTGCCGAAAATATCAAACATTAATGAAGGCCATTTTGGTTTCACTGAATGCAATTTTAAGGGTTCTTGCCCTTCTTTTAATTGAATTTGGAGGCTTTCGGAATTCCCTCAATTCCAGTTTCTTCAATTAAAACATGATGCATGGATGCAACTCACTGATGCAACTAATTACAAAGCAGAATTCTAGGGCTGTGACAACTCACCCCCACTAAACAAGAATCTCGTCCCGAGATTCAAGCATAGGGTAAGGTGAAGGAGGGAACACAAACTAACAGAATCTTCACGATCCAGATTGCACTTCATAGGAACGTTAATTTGATCACCATCTTCGTCTCGATGTGTTGCTCTGAGAACTACATCCAATATGACAACCAGAAGAAAGGGAGAATTTTAGAGAATCGATCTTCTTGAGGTTCGAGCAAGTTAGGATCATATTAATGATCACAACATCAACTCACAGAATGAGGCGTAGAACATCTCTAGAGCTGATAGGCAAGACATGTATCAGGAGGGACGGAGGAAACAATTTGACGAGGGTTTCAAGGCGAGGAAACAATTACCGTGATCCCATAACGGGGCACCTTGGAAGAGGTGACTCATAAAATTATTCCCTTAAGTGGCAAAAAGAATTACTTTTGATACAGAGATCATTGAAACTCGTTATACCAGCGTAAGGAAATTCATTAACGATCGTTTGAATGAGTTTGAAGGAATGGCATACTCAAATCGGAAAGGAACTATGATTATAGAACAACTCGGCAAACGGAAAGCATGCTTCAATTGGTACCGAGGATATAACCTAGTGCCTGAGCGTGCTCTCAAGAACTTGAGCATTTCCATACTCATCAAGGTCTTACCAACATCCGTGTCAGGGATCCTGGCAACACATCATACTACCATGATGAATAGTGATGGACAATGCAGATGCAAAGGAAGACAACACTTTCTCAGATTTGACCTTAGCGAGGCCAAGGGAACGAAATCTGGATGATCGACCGAGAGACATTTAGCACTCCGCTTCTAATGTTCTCCTTGATGTTCTAGCTACCATTGTCATGATTAAAAGCTCAACATGGCCATCAAGTAAAGGTCGGACTTCGAGAGCACAAGAATCCATAAGGAAAACTACGGAAGTAAATCCTACGAAATCCTTATGGGGAGGTGGCCAACTTTCTCAATCAAGATACTACAATAATAGGTCTTCCGGCTGGGTGTGTTGGCCACGACATCCACTTACCGCTAACAGAGAGACCATTAGTATAGTTCTTGGGAAACGTTCAACCATCACATCTGCCTGAGATTCAGATCTGGTTGGCGCCAGGATATCCAGACTCAGCATGTCTGAAAGTGAAAGGTTGCAACACAAATCGACGAGATGACGTTGCAAGATTCTCGGGAAATGAACTACGACAGCAAGCTCCAAAATATGAGCTGGTTCTGCTACACACATGTGAACACGCTGTCCAAGACAAGCATGAACACGTAGTAGTCAGATAATAAAACACTACCGAGTTCTGGTAGGGAGCCATCATTGAGGATATCGAAGTCCTTCTATAAGCCCGGGTTAGCTCTTAGGATGGAGCTTCTTCTCCTTGAACAATTCAATCAGTGGCTTGGTGTGCTAGGGAATACATATGGAATGAAGATGATCAGTCTATCAGACCATAGAATACTTCACACATGCATAACTGACTTGGGATGATTCCAGAGGAAGCAAAAACAAACTTTCTCGAATTCACGGCGGCAACTTACATCAAGTGCACGTGAATTAGAGGAAGTATCTTCTTTCATCCAAACATATACCTCATGAACGGGACACGAGGGCAACGCTTACAAAGTTTCCAACACTGGCTTAATGCTCAACAAAATCATGGACAAGATGAAAATGTTGTCAATGGGCTCAGCAACAATCCATCCAGGCTTCCATATAGATGGAGTTCCAAAATTAAGTAAACACGGGAATAGCATTGGTCAGACCCAAAAGATATAATGGTGTATGCTCGAGGAATCAACCACGAGTGAGACAACATTACGAACATCGTTGGTTCTGATTTGATTTGACGATAGCCCATGTTCAAATCAAAGTCTTGATACGACAATAGGTCCAACAACTGATCACAGGGACCAATCGATGAAGAAATCATCTTTCTACAGCAAACACACACAAGAGATATCCTTTGGGAAGAACTAGGTCAGGCAAGCTTTTATCTTCCAACTCTCCAAGTTGTTGTTTAGCTTAACCAACTAGCTCAAGGTATCCAACACAGATTCTTGGAGAAAGAGTGGTTTATAGGAAAACCATTTGATCACGAGCTCAACATAGCGGTCAGGTGACAACCTGGTGATACTTCTGAGAAGATATTCGAAAAATCACGAACCACCAATATGTTACTAAGCTCGAGAACAATCTTGCTTTTCAGGGCAAGACGATTTGATCAACTGAGCAAGGGTTTGACAAAATCCTAACTCATTGATTGAAGAGTGCACCAATAATAAGGACTAGGTAGCACGATCAATCTTAGGATGATGATTCAATAACCAGCACGCTAAGAATGAGAGTATTGCCATTAACTACCAAGCAACGAGTTGCTCAGAGTATTGATTTCACACATCACGGTTCACTTGTCGGTATTCCGGTTGTGACAACACGGGACCGAGGAATGAATAATGATGGCGAGAAGTATCACTGCGTCAAGAATTCATAAGAGGTGGTGCAATTCTCATGACACTCTTGACATAAAGATGGTAACGCTCCAAGGTAGAGTAGAGAAAAAGCTGGATTGGCATTTTGATCTGCGGAATACAATTGTTTTGACCCGATCCTAGATATGGATGAGGTTCTGGAGTTAGTTTCTCCTAGTCATTCTGAAATAGAACAACTTGACGGACTACAAGAATAATAGGCATCGATAACACAAATGCACAATTACTCCTGACTATCAATTGATAGACGAGGGCCAGAAAATAACTAAAGAGGGACAACCCAAAGGAACATATGTTTTTCTGAGTTGTGGATGCATGGATTAGTATGTCGAACAAATTCAACATATTTCTTCCGGATAACCCATGCAGAGGAGGAAGGACTGGCAGAGTCACAATATGAATGGAGTACTCCTCAAGAGCACTCTAGTTGTGATCTTTCGGTTCCGCGAGGAACTTCTTCCATAAGCAGTTCATGATATCTGGAAGAAGGATATACCATGAACCTCGAGGACTATCGCAAAGGTTGCTAATATCCTAAAGGAACGAGCAAACACTATCAACAGGAGGTAGGGTGAATCTCGGGTCCAAGAACCCAGGAATAGAATGCCTACTAACTAAATGGCATGACGGGATGCTTTCGAGAATAATGGCCAGAATCATCACACTGGGGATACAAAGCATTGCTAGATTACTGAGTGGTCCTCTATGACACCTAGGGTCATAATAATAGCTCCAACATATATGTCGAGGCAATGGAGTACCTCAACAGACCGATTAGTGTGGTTAATCTGGCCCAAAGGAACATCGAGAACGGACGAAAAGGATTTGCAAATGCATCAGACTATTTAGGAGCCTGGGATGACTCGGACAGCATAACAGCTGTAAATGCTCAAAAGATTTGAGACATCCTACAAAATGGTGGCATAACCACTCAACATCACAATATAAAGATTCCGAGACCAACTATGATCACACGGAAGTAGTAGAAACTGAACTGAGACTTAAATCCAATAGTCCTATGAGTCTACGGATTAGTAACACGTGATCCTGATAGATAGACGAGAAGCCTAGTTCTTAATTCCCGTAGAAGAGAAGAGGATGACTCAGATCAGAAGGGCATAAGGTAAAGAAGTAAAAAGAGCCTTACGTTCCCTCCAGAATCAATTCCCTTATATAACTAAAGCATTTCTAGACTTAACTTCGACCAGTTTGGCTTCGTAAACCTACAGGCAGTCAGGCTCTGATACCAAAGCTGTCAGGACCCCGATTACAAGTCACATCGATCTAGCCGGTAACACCTCATATCACTTTGTGGCTTCACGCACGGTATTCCCACGGGTGTCGCCTTACCATGGCCCGGGACCGTTTGCGCCTTTTGGCTCACGTATATGATAGTGTCGCTAGCATCCATATGACAGAGAACCCGGGCCGACATGACTAGTCGTGAACCCAAAGTGGCACTAACTTACGGGGACAGGCATACATGAATCAACATCGAGCATGTCGGTCAGCAGCGTGCGAATCCGGGCTGTAGCACTGGGCTAACAGGACTCTGGTGAACTGGGCAGTAGCAGGCTAGGCAGGACTCCGGATGTCACCGCGTGACATTTGCCCGAAGGGACAGACACAGGAACGAAGTGTATCACATGCCGGCCAGTCAAGTGTTCCGGGCAGTAGTGCTGGGCTAGCAGGACTCCAGTGAACCGGGCTGTAGCGGACTAATATGGCTCATGGAAGCACAAGACTACATTTCCCCATAAGAGAGGCTACCAAGGATAAACAACTAGGTTGTCGGATCCCACACATACCAAGCATTTCAATCATACACACAATATGCTCGATATGTGCAAATACAACATGGCATCACAACAAGACTCTACGACTCAGAGTATTTATTCATTAGGCCCCGAAGAGCCAGATATTACAAACATGGGTCTCATGACCCAACATTCAGAGCATACAAGCAACAAGCACATGCAGAAGCTTAACTTGTCTGAGTACAGACAACTACAAATGAAAAAGGCTGAGAAGCCTAACTATCTACAAGACCCTGCCGAGGGCACAAGATCGTAGCTGAGGTATCAAGCTAAACCTCGAAGTCCACACGGAACTACTAGCGAGACTGACGTCTCTCTGCAAAACATAAAATAAGCAAACGTGAGTACAAATGTACCCAGCAAGACTTACATCAGAGCTATCTACATATGCATCAATATCAAAAGGGGGTGGTGGAGTTTAACTGCAGCAAGCCAGCTTTGACTCGGTGGCTATCCTAAACTACGACTGCAAGTAACTCTTTTGAGGTGGCGCACACGAGTCCACATACTCACCATATCAATAAACCACTATGGATCCGCTCCCGTCTCCCTACGAGAACGCCATCCATAGCACTCACGCTTATCTTGCACATTTTAGAGTATCCACTTTCACTTGTCTATGAACTGTACAGGCAACCCAGAAGTCCTTTTCCGCGGACACGGCTATTCGAATACATGATCTTAACCCTGCAGGGGTGTACTTCTTCACACACGCTCTCGCCACTTACCACCATGTACACGTCGTGTACCTCGGCAACCTTCAAGCGGAAGCCTGGCGAGGGAGTCGGCCACGACCTGACTAACCACACAAGTCTCTAGTCCAGGTTTATCGCCTATTCGGGTTCCATCCGCAAGGAGATCCGGCCGGTGTGTCGCTCACGGCCCCAAACGATGTGTACAGGGTTCCCAAGCCCACCTCGACGGATGGATCTACGCTTGGTACACCGTGCCATGGTGCCTAGTCTGTCCCAAGCCCACCTGTACCGGGTACCACTTGGTAGACTACTAACACAACCTACAAACACCAGAAACTAGTTGCAACTCCTGGACAGAGATCGAGGCGGTTAATAAGCCGAGAGGGGTCGAGTTACCGGAACCCAATGTGTGGTAGTAACTGTTCATGGATCACAAACACAGAACTCAGTTCCTGAGGACGGCTTCAATGAGACAACCCACCATGTACTCCTACATGGCCTCTCACCGCTACCTTTACCAAATCGTGTTCACACACTTAGTTCTCAACAGTAGGACATGTTCACCACATTCCAATTCATCCCTGATGAATCAGACCTGACTCAACTCTAAGCAGTAGCAGGCATGACAAACAAGCATGAATGAGTAGGCACATCAGGGCTCAAACAACTCCTACTCATGCTAGTGGGTTTCATCTATTTACTGTGGCAATGACAGGTCATGCAGAGGAAAGGGGTTCAACTACCGCAGCATGTAACAGTTGAATCGTTGTTGTCCTAATGCAGTAAAAGAGAGCAGGAGCGAGAGAGTGGGATTGTATCGGAATGAACAAGGGGGTTTTGCTTGCCTGGCACTTCTGAAGATAACATTGAGTCTTCATTAGTGTCAACGATCACAGCGTCGGAGCAGCATCTACCGAGAGGGGACAATTACCGGCAAACAAGGAAGAGCTCAATCAATGCAATGCACAATATGATGCATGATCATGACATGACAATATGTTGTGATTTGAGCTAATGCAACTAGTAACAGAAAGGTTTGGGTTGATTTGAACTCAAGGTTCAAATTCAAATTTAAACTATGAATTCAAATAGTGCATTATCATGTTTTGGACTAAACAGTGAGGTTAAGTTGTTCAAACATGCATGAAAATGCCATATTCAGATTCCTTGGATTTTTCTGATCATTTTTCATATATAATTTATTTCAATCTGAGTTATAGATTATTTCCTATGATTTTTTGAAGTTTTAAACATTTTCTGAATATAAATAAACCATTTCGATTCATTTGAAATCCAGAAAAGCATTACTGCGTCATCACTAGGTCATGCTGACGTCGGCCGGTCAACAGCGCCTAGCCCAGGTCAAACCTGACGGCTGGGCCCCACACATCAGCTGGTCAGCTAATTGACAGGGTTAATTAACACTAATTTAATCCTAAACTAGAAATTAGTTAGGGGTTGGCCCCACATGTTAGTGACTCAGGGGGAAGTCAAACAGGGTCAACCCGGGTCAAACTCGCCGGAGTTGACCCGGGGCTCGTCGCCGGCAAGGCCAGAGACGGTGGAGGGGCTCGGGATTCCTCCTACGGCGACCAAATGGCCGGCGGAGGGCATCTACGCGACGGGGAGGCTCGTCCGCGTCGAGTGGTGCACGCAGCAGCGGCTCCAGTGGCCTAAGTCGACGGCGGCAGCGACTTGCACGGCGGCCGGAGTTCGGGAGTGCTTGGAATTAGCGTTGTGGTGCATGGTGGGACGAACGGGTGGGCTAGTTCGGTTCCTGGGAGCAGCACGAGCGCGATGACATGCTCAGGGTCAAGCTGAGCTTGCTCTAGCCACGGTGACGACTTCGCCGGCGGCGTGAAGCTCACGGGCATGGCGGAGAGAGATGCTACGGTGAGCTACAGGCCACGGGGATAAGGGGAGATGATGAAGGATCTCACTGGGAGGTCGAAGAGCAGCTCCGTGGGCTCGGGGAGGCGCTCGGGGAGGCGAATCAACGACGACGATCTTCGGTGGCCGACGAGGGAAATGGCGGTGGTGGCGGTGCAGCAGTGCTTTTGGCGCCGCGTGACTCGGTGGAGAGGACGAATACGGCGTGGCGGAGACGCCTGGGACGGAGAGGGAGCGAGGGAGTGGTTGTGGCCGCGGCGGTGCACGGCGGCGCTCTCTGATGCATTTGGGTCCGGGCGGGAGAGAGAGCAGAGGAGAGGGAAGGCACGGGAGGAGAGTGAGGGGGTACGGGGCTGGCGCGTGGCGTCTTCCAGAGACGTCCGGGCAAGCAGGCAGAGAGGAGGTGGCCGGGCCCGTGCGTGCGCGGCGCGGGCACACGCCCTCGTGCCTACTGGCACGAGGTTGAAGACAGGGGAGGAGTTGGGCTGGGCTGGCTACAGTGCTGGGCCGCACAGGTGGGCTGGCAGGTAAGGCCAGGTAAGTGCTTCTGTTTTCATTCATTTCTTTCTGTTTTTGTTTTATTTAATCTTTTGCCACTGTTTTGAATTCAAGCAAATTCAAACAATGCCAAACACTTCTCTGAATATTTTATGTCACTCAAAGAACTTCTCCAAATGAACATAGAATATAACAAAGCATTTGAAAATATATTCTTTATAATATGAATATATATTGAAATTCAAATACCATAGTGATTTAAATTCAACGCCAAAATGATTCCTTAGAAATGTTCACTATTTTTGGTTTAGACCCAAACCCTTGCCGAAAATATCAAACATTAATGAAGGCCATTTTGGTTTCACTAAATGCAATTTTAAGGGTTCTTGCCCTTCTTTTAATTGAATTTTGAGGCTTTCGGAATTCCCTCAATTCCAGTTTCTT
Source organism: Triticum aestivum (assembly GCF_018294505.1). Taxonomy (NCBI): domain Eukaryota; kingdom Viridiplantae; phylum Streptophyta; class Magnoliopsida; order Poales; family Poaceae; genus Triticum; species Triticum aestivum. The sequence goes on along the minus strand of NC_057811.1, from coordinate 168,699,582 downwards.
GAATTAAAACATGATGCATGGATCCAACTCACTGTGTACATCAGGTCACCATGTACATGGAGGCGGAGGCCAAGGAAGCAAGAGAAGACGGCGTCGACCTACTAGAAGAAGGCCGGCTGTTAGCACTCAGCCGGTCCGCCATCTACCAGCAAGGGTTGCGCCGCTACCACAACCGCAAGGTCAAGCCAAAATCCTTCCAAGAGGGCGACCTTGTGCTTCGGCTGATCCAGCGAACAGCCGGCCAGCACAAGCTCTCGGCCCCATGGGAAGGCCCCTTCGTCATCAGCAAGGCACTAGGCAACGACTCCTACTACTTGATCGACGCGCAAAAACCAAGAGCACGCAAGAGGGATGACTACGGCAAGGAGTCGGAGCGACCATGGAACGTGAACCTCCTGAGAAGATTTTACAGTCGAAAGCAGTATGTATCATGCTACCCTTTTGTATTAAGTATGAAACAACAGGCTCCCAGAGGAGCACTCGGGGACTGCCTTTATTTGTCTATGAGTGACGAGTGTCATATCCATGAATGTATTATTACATTTGATTTCTTGTCTGGCACCGGGTTCGACTAGTCGGCCCGGGGACTGGCCGCCTTGAGCTATATTAAAAGTTCTACCTGAAGTCAGACAAGTAGTGTGCCGGCTCCCGAGTCCCCTCTTGTTGAAAGTCGCAGCTCGAAGAACCGACTGTCCGACTAGCAAGAGCCAAGGCAGAAAGGATGCCCACACGAAAAACGGCTAAGGACTAACGAACTTATATAGCAAAAAGACGACCTCCAACCACGCTTGCCGGCTGTCAGAACAGCCGGCTGGACGGCTTCCCAAACACTTAGCTATAATCCAACAAAGCTATAGTACTTGCCCTCCCAATTGGCCAAGCACTTCTCCAGCCACAGATTGCAGAGCAACTGTCTGACTGGGGAGGCGGCAACCAAGGGAGGGCGGCAAAGGAAACAGCAGAAGGATGAAAAGCAAAGAACAAGGAAAAGCCAAACACATGCATAGTCATATATACATATAAAGCCCCCAACAGGACGGCAATCGACATAGTTCGAATACACCCCCAGTGGGTGGAATTGTCTAAACTTAACAGAATATTGTTCCAAAAGTGACAAGACAGGAAAACAAAAGATAGCAGACTAGACTAAAGGCGTGGTGCGGGAGCTGGGTTGGTCGGTGGAGACGGCGTCACCGGCTGAAGGAGTGGCCGGCTGGCGGGTCTCGGCCTGGTCACCACCGGTGGCAGGCAACGCACCCGTGCGTGACGTGGTGCTGGAGGCGCGGTCAGGCTGAGGCTGGCCGGCAGCTCCACCATCCGGCCCAGCGTCTTCACCCTCCTCCTGCTCCTCCTCGCCCTCGTCGCTGGAGTCGATCTCCTCCGCCGAGTCTTCACCGTCTGCCGGGTTCAGCCCGAACCACTCCTCCGGCTGGGCAACACCGTTGTCATCTACTTCAGGGGCGAAGGCGCTGGTGTCGGTGTAGTCGGCGATCGCCGAAGCCCGCCGGATGATAGTCGGCCGCGCCGGCTCCAGCTCCGTGTCGGCCTGCTGCAGCCAGGTAGCTAGCTGGTCCAGACTCAGGCTGGGATACCAGGCCTTGACGAACTCCAGCGCCCGCCTGGTGCCGGACCGAGCCGCCGAAGCCTTCCAGGCTTCAAAGCGGCCGACTGCCACCTCCATCCAGTCGGCAGTCTGACTGGGGGTGCGGGGAACCACTTCACCGGGCCAGAGGGCGGCCAATACTTGCGCCCCGGCACGCTGAAGCCGGTGGAGTAGTCGGTGAGCCGGCTGGAGACGAGCCTGGATCGCCAAGAGCTGCTCCTCCAGCGAACGGCCATCGTTTGGTGCAATCTCGGCGCCAACCTGCCTTCATGCTTGGCGGCGGGCCTCGATGATCTGGTTGGCGGCGGTAGAGTAGCCAGGGAAGTACTATGTGCAAGAAAGAAAGAGAAAGAAGAGAAAACACCAAGTCAGAAAACGAGCCAAAAGCGGCAGACGGCAAGAAAGGACGAAGAAGTAGGCGGCTTACCGTCAACCAGATCTTCGATCTGGCCATAGCCATTGATCAGAGTCTGCTTTGCTTCAGCCCAGCCAGCCGCTTCTGTCTCGTACTCGGCCTGGAGGGCGGCTTCGCGGTCCTGCACCGCCTTCAGAGCCGTCTTGTGGCCCTCCTCCTGGTCGGCCAACCTCTTGGCCAGGCGGTCACGTTCCTGCACCAAGGCGGCAAACTCGGCCTCCTTGGCACGAAGGGCAGTCTGAGACCCTCCCAGCTGTGCCCTCAGACTGGCGTTGGCCGCTACAGGGACGGCAGAAAAAGAAGAAACAATAAGAGGAAGTCGTCAAGGAAGATCCGACCCAACTGCTCAGCAGTCGGCCCGAATCTCGGGGACTACACCCAGTGGGTGCGCTGACGCGCCCCCACGTGAGATAAAGAACAAAGAACTTACCCCGGCTCTCAGTTAGGTCGGCGGTCTTCTGTGTCAGCTCCCGAGCCTGGGAGTTGAAGGCAGCCGCGAAGATTGTGGTAGTCCTGCAAGACAGGCAGAAGAGCGAAGTAAGAACAAGAATAGCAAAGCCAAATCCACTAAGAAGTTCCAAGCCGCCTGCTCAGCAGCCGACTCGGAACTCGGGGACTACACCCAGTGGGTGCGCTGACGCGCCCCCACGGAAGAAACCAAGATCAAGAAGAAGCAAGATAAGAAGACTAACCCGGATGGCCGCCCGCGTCGCAAGGAATTCGTCGGTGTATTGCCTCAGCGCCGTAGCCTGGGCCTGGAGCCGAGTCCGGACGTCCTGCGCGGCCACGTTCATCATGGCCATCCCTCCGCCCGGCGTCCACCCCGAGGTGGCGCTGGCCACCTCCACATCCTGGGCCGACGAGCTGGAGCCCGCGGCCGGCTGCGGCTCCGACGCAGCCGTCTGTGGCTCTGACGCAGCCTTCCCCACGCGCCGGCTCGGCGGCGTCCGGACCGCCAGCTCAGTCCCCGCGGCCGGCTCGCCCCCCGCCGACTGCGCAGGCGGCAGATCAGGCCGGCCGCCTTGAGCCGCCCCAGTCGGCGGAGTCGGTACCGCCGCCCTCTCCAGGATGATGACGTCGTCATCCCTCTCCAGCCCCGGCTGGTCACCGCCGGCTTCTTCTGGCGGGAGCTCCGGGGCCCCAGGCGCTGCGACGCGCAGTGGGGTGACCAACAAGGCCCCCTCCGCCATCGCCGCAGCCGCAGCCTCTGCTTGGGCCTTGGCTACGGCGTCAGCGCGCGCCTTCGCCGCCTCCTCCTCCTGCGCCGCCTTGGCGGCAGCCGCCCTCAACGCCTCCGCCTCCCGCGCCTCCCGCTCCTCCCGCGCCTCCCGCGCGTTCCGCTCCGTCGCTGCCAGAAGATCGGCACGGGGGTCCACGCGATGAGTGGTGCTCCCAGATCCTCCCGGCGACCCAACGACAGAGGCGGCAGCCGCCCGCTCGAGCGACAATGGAGCTCTGGTTGTTTGGAGAAAAAGACAAGGATTCAGGAGTGACCAGAGAAAAAAAGAGTACACGAAGGAGTATGTACTTATGCCGACACCGTCTGCGGTTGCTTCACCGCCTTGCGGAAGCGGGCCGCCTTCACGGCCGCCTCCTCCCGCCTAGTCGCTGCTGCCCCGCCTCGGGGCTTCTTCGGCCGACTGCCGAACAAACCATGCACGGCACGACGCTTTTGCCCGCCGCCCCGAGCAGGCGGCACAGCAGAGGAACCCGCGCCGTGGCCAGGCGCCGGCTGACGGCGTGGGACGACTTTAGCCTCGTCGTCGTCCGGCCAGTCGTCGAAGCTGACTCCAAGCCCGGAGCCGCCTGCTTCGCCGCCGGCTTGGCCACCGCCCGCCTCGGTGTTGTCGTCCATAGCAGCCGCCCCCAAGTCGGGGTCCTTCAGATCGTGCTCCGTCTGGTCCGGGACGAATCAGCGCTCCGCGTCCGACCCGCCTGCAGGCCGAAGAAGAGGGCTCTGTCGAGGCAAGCCGACTAGTCAGAGTCGGCCAAAAGGAACTCGGCGACAAAACTGAGAGAAGAAGAAGAGACAAGGAGAACATACTGTGGGCGGCGGATTGGCTCGGCAATATGGCTCCTTGCCGAACTGCCACTCTGCGGAGAGTTTGTAGTTCGCAAGGTAGTTCACCATATAGGCCACCTCGTCGTGCGGCATGTCTTTGGTACACATCCGGCTTGGATCGAGCTGGCCGCTCATCTGACAGATCAGATGAGGGCGGCTCTGGAGTGGGAGTACCCGGCGCGTGACGAAGGCGGCCAGCAGGTCGGGCCCCGACAAGCCCTCCGTCTGGATCATCGCTCGCACTCGGGCGATGGCTGCGGTTCCAGCCGGCGTCAGCGTCACGGCCCGGTAGGACCACTGGGGCCGCCTGCCCGCCGGTGGGCCGACTACGTAAGCCGGCAGATTGACGTAGTCGCCCTGCGGGGCGACGTTCCTCACGTAGAAGTATGACTTTTGCCATAGCTTCACCGACTGGATCAGCGTGATGACGGGGAAGGGGTTGTCGGCAGCCACCCTCCGCATCGCGATGAAGGCGCCACTCTGAGCCGGCACGCCTTGCATGCGCATGCCCAGCTTGGACTGGAAGAACTCCCCCCAGAGCTCGAGGGTAGGGAGGACGCCGAGGTAGCCTTCGCACAAGGTGACGAAGGCGGACAGCAGCACCACCGTGTTCGGGGGGAGGTGGTGCGGCTGGAGTTGGTAGAACTCGAGCCAAGAGCGGAAGAAGGCGCTCATGGGCAGGCCGATGCCGCGCAAGAAATGCGAGCGGAAGACTACCCGCTCGCCTTCCTGCGGCTCCGGCGTAATCTCCTTCGCCGGCGCGAGACGGACCTCCACCTAGTCCGCGCCGGGCAGCCGCCGCGTCTTACGGAGGAATTCGACGTGATCCTCGTGGACGTTGGAGCCGTCCCTATGCCCGCCGTACTGCATCATGGCATGGGGCTGGCGAGAACGAGCGCGGCGGCGGAGGAGCGAGTGGTGGAACAGTGCGGCAGCGAGGCGCTGTTGCAAGAAAGGACAGGAGGAAGAAGATGGTGGAAAGAGGAGGAGCATGCGAGAGCCTGCCGCTCTCCCCCTCCCCCTACTTATAGCTTCGCAAGGTGAAGCCGGGGAGGCAGGGCGTGGGGTGAGACGTGGGATTAACTGCACCCACTCCCCCCACGCCTCGCGATTATTACGCCCTAAAAGCGTGCCGAAACCGCCGCAGGAAGACGTGCGGGCGGCTTCGGGCCGCAGAGAATCCACGCCTGGGCCCGGGCGTTGGCGTGGTGGGCCCCCGACCTGTGGCGACGTCCCGTCGCGCACGTGGGCTGGCAGGCTTTTTTGCCACGTGGTTCGCAGGAGGCAAGTGGCTGGCCCACAGCCCGGTGCGCGAGCTAGCCAGCTCCCGCCCTCCGACTCCCAAATTTTTTTCCGAGACAACGCCTCCAACCAAAGTCAGCTCCCAGCTGCCGGCTCGTCAAGATGGGAAGCTGGTCGAGCTTCTCGACTCCCACCCAACCTCGAAGCCCAATCACCTTCGGGGACTACTGTCGGAGTAAATGGCCACGGGTAGCCTAGCCAACTTGTTGGGGATCATAGCAGAATTTTAAAATTTTCTACGCATCACCAAGATCCATCTATGGAGTATACTAGCAACAAGGGAAAGGAGTGCATCTACATACCCTTGTAGATCGCGAGCGGAAGCGTTCCAATGAACGAGGTTGATGGAGTCGTACTCGCCGTGATCCAAATCACCGATGACCGAGTGCCGAACGGACGGCACCTCCGCGTTCAACACACGTACGGAGCAGCGACGTCTCCTCCTTCTTGATCCAGCAAGGGGGAAGGAGAGGTTGATGGAGATCCAGCAGCATGACGGCGTGGTGGTGGATGTAGCGGGATCTCGGCAGGGCTTCGCCAAGCTTCTGCGAGAGGGAGAGGTGTTGCAGGGGGAGAGGGAGGTGCCAAGGGCTGTGTTCTTGCTGCCCTCCCTCCCCCTCCTTTATATAGGCCCCCTGGGAGGGGGGGGGCGGCCTGGAAACCATCTACATGGGGGGCGGCGGCCAGGGGGGAGACTTGCCCCCCAAGGCAAGTGGGGCGCCCCCCCCCCCACCCTAGGGTTTCCAACCCTAGGCGCAGGGGGAAGGCCCATGGGGGGTGCCCCAGCCCACTAAGGGCTGGTTCCCTTCCCACTTCAGCCCATGGGGCCCTCCGGGATAGGTGGCCCCACCCGGTGGACCCCCGGGACCCTTCCGGTGGTCCCGGTACAATACCGGTGACCCTCGAAACTTTCCCGGTGGCCGAAACTTGACTTCCTATATATAATTCTTCACCTCCGGACCATTCCGGAACTCCTCGTGACGTCCGGGATCTCATCCGGGACTCCGAACAACTTTCGGGTTTCCGCATACTCATATCTCTACAACCCTAGCGTCACCGAACCTTATGTGTGTAGACCCTACGGGTTCGGGAGACATGCAGACATGACCGAGACGCCTCTCCGGTCAATAACCAACAGCGGGATCTGGATACCCATGTTGGCTCCCACATGTGCCACGATGATCTCATCGGATGAACCACGATGTCGAGGATTCAATCAATCCCGTATACAATTCCCTTTGTCAATCGGTATGTTACTTGCCCGAGATTCGATCGTCGGTATCCCAATACCTTGTTCAATCTCGTTACCGGCAAGTCTCTTTACTCGTACCGCAATGCATGATCCCGTGACTAACTCCTTAGTCACATTGAGCTCATTATGATGATGCATTACTGAGTGGGCCCAGAGATACCTCTCCGTCATACGGAGTGACAAATCCCAGTCTCGATCCGTGCCAACCCAACAGACACTTTCGGAGATACCCGTAGTGTACCTTTATAGTCACCCAGTTACGTTGTGACGTTTGGCACACCCAAAGTACTCCTACGGTATCCGGGAGTTGTACGATCTCATGGTCTAAGGAGAAGATACTTGACATTGGAAAAGCTCTAGCAAACGAACTACACGATCTTTGACCTATGCTTAGGATTGGGTCTTGTCCATCACATCATTCTCCTAATGATGTGATCCCGTTATCAATGACATCCAATGTCCATAGTCAGGAAACCATGACTATCTGTTGATCAACGAGCTAGTCAACTAGAGGCTTACTAGGGACACGTTGTGGTCTATGTATTCACACATGCATTACGATTTCCGGATAACACAATTATAGCATGAACAATAGACAATTACCATGAACAAAGAAATATAATAATAACCATTTATTATTGCCTCTAGGGCATATTTCCAACAGTCTCCCACTTGCACTAGAGTCAATAATCTAGTTACATTGTAATGAATCGAACACCCATTGCGTCCTGGTGTTGATCTTGTTTTGCTCTAGGGAGAGGTTTAGTCAACGGATCTGCTACATTCAGGTCTGTATGTACTTTACAAATATCTATGTCTCCATTTTGAACACTTTCACGAATGGAGTTGAAGCGACGCTTGATATTCCTGGTCTTCCTATGAAATCTGGGCTCCTTCGCAAGGGCAATAGCTCCAGTGTTGTCACAGAAGAGAGTCATCGGGCCCGACGCATTGGGAATCACCCCTAGGTCGGTAATGAACTCCTTCATCCAGACTGCTTCCTGTGCTGCCTCTGAGGCTGCCATGTACTCCGCTTCACATGTAGATCCCGCCACGACGCTTTGCTTACAACTGCACCAGCTTACTGCTCCTCCATTCAAAATTTACACGTATCCGGTTTGTGACTTCGAGTCATCCAGATCTGTGTCGAAGCTAGCGTCGACGTAACCCTTTACGACGAGCTCTTCGTCACCTCCATAAACGAGAAACATATCCTTAGTCCTCTTCAGGTACTTCAGGATATTCTTGACCGCTGTCCAGTGTTCCATGCCGGGATTACTTTGGTACCTTCCTACCAAACTTACGGCAAGGTTTACATCAGGTCTGGTACACAGCATGGCATACATAATAGACCCTATGGCCGAGGCATAGGGGATGACACTCATCTTTTCTCTATCTTCTGCCGTGGTCGGGCATTGAGCCGTGCTCAATTGCACACCTTGCAATACAGGCAAGAACCCCTTCTTGGACTGATCCATATTGAACTTCTTCAATATCTTGTCAAGGTACGTACTCTATGAAAGACCAATGAGGCGTCTTGATCTATCTCTATAGATCTTGATGCCTAATATATAATCAGCTTCTCCAAGGTCCTTCATTGAAAAACACTTATTCAAATAGGCCTTTATACTTTCCAAGAATTCTATATCATTTCCCATCAATAGTATGTCATCCACATACAATAAGAGAAATGCTACAGAGCTCCCACTCACTTTCTTGTAAACACAGGCTTCTCCATAAGTCTGTGTAAACCCAAACGCTTTGATCATCTCATCAAAGCGAATGTTCCAACTCCGATATGCTTGCACCAGCCCATAGATTGAGCGCTGGAGCTTGCATACTTTGTTAGCATTCTTAGGATCGACAAAACCTTCCGGCTGCATCATATACAATTCTTCCTTAAGGAAGCCATTAAGGAATGCCATTTTGACGTCCATCTGCCATATCTCATAATCAAAGTATGCAGCAATTGCTAACATCATTTGGACGGACTTCAGCTTCGCTACGGGTGAGAAAGTCTCAGCGTAGTCAACCCCTTGAACTTGTCGATAACCCTTAGCGACAAGTCGAGCCTTATAGATGGTCACATTACCATCCGCGTCTGTCTTCTTCTTAAAGATCCATTTATTTTCTATGGCTCGCCGATCATCGGGCAAGTCAGTCAAAGTCCATACTTCGTTTTCATACATGGATCCTATCTCGGATTTCATGGCTTCTAGCCATTTGTCAGAATCCGGGCCCGCCATCGCTTCTTCATAGTTCGAAGGTTCACCGTTGTCTAACAACATGATTTCTAGGACAGGGTTGCCGTACCACTCTGGTGCGGAACGTGTCCTTGTGGACCTACGAAGTTCAGCAGTAACTTGATCTGAAGCTTCATAATCATCATCATTAACTTCCTCCCCAGTCGGTGTAGGCACCACAGGAACATCTTCCCGCGCTGCGCTACTTTCCGGTTCGGAAGGGGTGACTATCACCTCATCAAGTTCCACTTTCCTCCCACTTAATTCTTTCGAGAGAAACTCTTTCTCCAGAAAGGACCCATTCTTGGCAACAAAGATCTTGCCTTCGGATCTGAGGTAGAAGGTATACCCAATAGTTTCCTTGGGGTATCCTATGAAGACGCATTTTTCCGACTTGGGTTCGAGCTTTTCAGGTTGAAGTTTCTTGACATAAGCATCGCATCCCCAAACTTTTAGAAACGACAGCTTAGGTTTCTTCCCAAACCATAATTCATACGGTGTTGTCTCAACGGATTTCGACGGAGCCCTATTTAAAGTGAATGCGGCAGTCTCTAAAGAATAGCCCCAAAATGAGAGCGGTAAATCGGTAAGAGACATCATAGATCGCACCATATCCAATAGAGTGCGATTACGACGTTCGGACACACTGTTTCGCTGAGGTGTTCCAAGCGGCGTGAGTTGTGAAACGATTCCACATTTCCTTAAGTGCGCACCAAATTCGTGACTTAAATATTCTCCACCACGATCTGATCGTAAGAATTTTATTTTCTTGTCACGTTGATTCTCAACCTCACTCTGAAATTCCTTGAACTTTTCAAAGGTTTCAGACTTGTGTTTCATTAGGTAGACATACCCATATCTACTTAAGTCATCAGTGAGAGTGAGAACATAACGATATCCTCCGCGAGCCTCAACACTCATTGGACCGCACACATCGGTATGTATAATTTCCAATAAGTTGGTTGCTCTCTCCATTGTTCCGGAGAACGGAGTCTTGGTCATCTTACCCATGAGGCATGGTTCGCACGTGTCAAATGATTCATAATCAAGAGACTCCAAAAGTCCATCTGCATGGAGCTTCCTCATACGCTTGACACCAATGTGACCAAGGCGGCAGTGCCACAAGTATGTGGGACTATCGTTATCAACTTTACATCTTTTGGTATTCACACTATGAATATGTGTAACATCACGTTCGAGATTCATCAAGAATAAACCATTGACCAGCGGGGCATGACCATAAAACATATCTCTCATATAAATAGAACAACCATTATTCTCGGATTTAAATGAGTAGCCATCTCGAATTAAACGAGATCCAGATACAATGTTCATGCTCAAAGCTGGCACTAAATAACAATTATTGAGGTTTAAAACTAATCCCGTAGGTAAATGTAGAGGCAGCGTGCCGACGGCAATCACATCGACCTTGGAACCATTCCCGACGCGCATCGTCACCTCGTCCTTTGCCAGTCTCCGCTTATTCCGCAGTTCCTGTTTTGAGTTACAAATATGAGCAACCGCACCGGTATCAAATACCCAGGAGCTACTATGAGTACTGGTAAGGTACACATCAATTACATGTATATCACATATACCTTTGGTGTTGCAAGCCTTCTTCTTGTCCGCTAAGTATTTGGGGCAGTTCCGCTTCCAGTGACCACTTCCCTTGCAATAAAAGCACTCAGTCTCGGGCTTGGGTCCATTCTTTGACTTCTTCCCAGTAACTGGCTTACCGGGCGCGGCAACTCCCTTGCCGTCCTTCTTGAAGTTCTTCTTGCCCTTGCCTTTCTTGAACTTAGTGGTTTTATTCACCATCAACACTTGATGTTCCTTTCTGATCTCCACCTCCGCTGATTTCAGCATCGAATATACCTCAGGAATGGTCTGTTCCATCCCCTGCATATTGAAGTTCATCACAAAGCTCTTGTAGCCCGGTGGAAGCGACTAAAGGATTCTGTCAATGACCGCGTCATCCAGGAGATTAACTCCCAGCTGAGACAAGCGGTTGTGTAACCCAGACATTCTGAGTATGTGCTCACTAACAGAACTATTTTCCTCCATTTTACAGCTGAAGAACTTGTCAGAGACTTCATATCTCTCGACCCGGGCATGAGCTTGGAAAACCATTTTCAGCTCTTCGAACATCTCATATGCTCCATGTTTCTCAAAACGCTTTTGGAGACCCGGTTCTAAGTTGTAAAGCATGCCGCACTGAACGAGGGAGTAATCATCAGCACGTGATTGCCAAGCGTTCATAACGTCCTGGTTCTCTAGGATTGGTGCTTCACCTAGCGGTGCTTCTAGGACATAATCTTTCTTGGCAGCTATGAGGATGATCCTCAGGTTCCGGACCCAGTCCGTATAGTTGCTGCCATCATCTTTCAACTTGGTTTTCTCTAGGAACGCGTTGAAGTTGAGGACAACGTGGGCCATTTGATCTACAAGACATATTGTAAAGATTTTAGACTAAGTTCATGATAATTAAGTTCATCTAATCAAATTACTCAATGAACTCCCACTCAGATAGACATCCCTCTAGTCATCTAAGTGAAACATGATCCGAGTTAACTAGGCCGTGTCCGATCATCACGTGAGACGGACTAGTCAAGATCGGTGAACATCTCCATGTTGATCGTATCTTCTATACGACTCATGCTCGACCTTTCGGTCCTCCGTGTTCCGAGGCCATGTATGTACATGCTAGGCTCGTCAAGTCAACCTAAGTGTATTGCGTGTGTTCTGAGGCCATGTCTGTACATGCTAGGCTCGTCAACACCCATTGTATGCGAACGTTAGAATCTATCACACCCGATCATCACGTGGTGCTTCGAAACAACGAACCTTCGCAACGGTGCACAGTTAGGGGGAACACTTTCTTGAAATTATTATAAGGGATCATCTTACTTACTACCGTCGTTCTAAGCAAATAAGATGCAAAACATGATAAACATCACATGCAATCAAATAGTGACATGATATGGCCAATATCATTTTGCTCCTTTGATCTCCATCTTCGGGGCACCATGATCATCTTCGTCACCGGCATGACACCATGATCTCCATCATCATGATCTCCATCATTGTGTCTTCATGAAGTTGTCACGCCAACGATTACTTCTAATTCTATGGCTAACGCGTTTAGCAATAAAGTAAAGTAATTTACATGGCGTTATTCAATGACACGTAGGTCATACAAAAAATAAAGACAACTCCTATGGCTCCTGCCGGTTGTCATACTCATCGACATGCAAGTCGTGATTCCTATTACAAGAATATGATCAATCTCATACATCACATATATCATTCATCACATCTTCTGGCCATATCACATCACATAACACATGCTGCAAAAACAAGTTAGACGTCCTCTAATTGTTGTTGCAAGTTTTTACGTGGCTTGTATAGGTTTCTAGCAAGAACATTTCTTACCTACGTAAAACCACAACGTGATATGCCAATTTCTATTTACCCTTCATAAGGACCCTTTTCATCGAATCCGTTCCGACTAAAGTGGGAGAGACAGACACCCGCTAGCCACCTTATGCAACTAGTGCATGTCAGTCGGTGGAACCTGTCTCACGTAAGCGTACGTGTAAGGTCGGTCCGGGCCGCTTCATCCCACAATACCGCCAAAACAAGATAAGACTAGTAGCGGCAAGAAGAATTGGCAACATCTACGCCCACAACTGCTTTGTGTTCTACTCGTGCATAGTAACTACGCATAGGCCTGGCTCATGATGCCACTGTTGGGGATCATAGCAGAATTTTAAAAATTTTCTACGCATCACCAAGATCCATCTATGGAGTATACTAGCAACGAGGGAAAGGAGTGCATCTACATATCCTTGTAGATCGCGAGCGGAAGCGTTCCAATGAACGAGGTTGATGGAGTCGTACTCGCCGTGATCCAAATCACCGATGACCGAGTGCCGAACGGACGGCACCTCCGCGTTCAACACACGTACGGAGCAGCGACGTCTCCTCCTTCTTGATCCAGCAAGGGGGAAGGAGAGGTTGATGGAGATCCAGTAGCACGACGGCGTGGTGGTGGATGTAGCGGGATCTCGGCAGGGCTTCGCCAAGCTTCTGCGAGAGGGAGAGGTGTTGCAGGGGGAGAGGGAGGCGCCAGGGGCTGTGTTCTTGCTGCCCTCCCTCCCCCTCCTTTATATAGGCCCCCTGGGAGGTTGGGGGGGGCGCCGGCCTAGAACCCATCTACATGGGGGGCGGCGGCCAGGGGGGAGACTTGCCCCCCAAGGCAAGTGGGGCGCCTCCCCACACTAGGGTTTCCAACCCTAGGCGCAAGGGGAAGGCCCATGGGGGGTGCCCCAGCCCACTAAGGGCTGGTTCCCTTCCCACTTCAGCCCATGGGGCCCTCCGGGATAGGTGGCCCCACCCGGTGGACCCCCGGGACCCTTCCGGTGGTCCCGGTACAATACCGGTGACCCCCGAAACTTTCCCGGTGGCCGAAACTTGACTTCCTATATATAATTCTTCACCTCCGGACCATTCCGGAACTCCTCGTGACGTCCGGGATCTCATCCGGGACTCCGAACAACTTTCGGGTTTCCGCATACTCATACCTCTACAACCCTAGCGTCACCGAACCTTAAGTGTGTAGACCCTACGGGTTCGGGAGACATGCAGACATGACCGAGACGCCTCTCCGGTCAATAACCAACAGCGGGATCTGGATACCCATGTTGGCTCCCACATGTTCCACGATGATCTCATCGGATGAACCATGATGTCGAGGATTCAATCAATCCCGTATACAATTCCCTTTGTCAATCGGTATGTTACTTGCCCGAGATTCGATCGTCGGTATCCCAATACCTTGTTCAATCTCGTTACCGGCAAGTCTCTTTACTCGTACCGCAATGCATGATCCCGTGACTAAATCCTTAGTCACATTGAGCTCATTATGATGATGCATTACCGAGTGGGCCCAGAGATACCTCTCCGTCATACGGAGTGACAAATCCCAGTCTCGATCCGTGCCAACCCAACAGACACTTTCGGAGATACCCGTAGTGTACCTTTATAGTCACCCAGTTACGTTGTGACGTTTGGCACACCCAAAGTACTCCTACGGTATCCAGGAGTTGCACGATCTCATGGTCTATGGAGAAGATACTTGACATTGGAAAAGCTCTAGAAAACGAACTACACGATCTTTGAGCTATGCTTAGGATTGGGTCTTGTCCATCACATCATTCTCCTAATGATGTGATCCCGTTATCAATGACATCCAATGTCCATAGTCAGGAAACCATGACTATCTGTTGATCAATGAGCTAGTCAACTAGAGGCTTACTAGGGACACGTTGTGGTCTATGTATTCACACATGCATTACGATTTCCGGATAACACAATTATAGCATGAACATTAGACAATTACCATGAACAAAGAAATATAATAATAACCATTTATTATTGCCTCTAGGGCATATTTCCAACACGACTACCCATGGTTCTTCAAAAATTATCAGGCCGATTGAGCCTTCAAGCGTTCGAAGCATTGGGCCGACTTCCCCTGGCCGACTACCGCAGGGGCCGGCTCTCCATAGGCGACCCGGCCCCGGTAACCTCCCCCAAGATGGTTGCGAGATGGCCGACTCTAGGAAGCCGGCGCCAAGAGGACCGACTCCCAAGAGCCAGCCATGAAGCGCGCCGACTCCACAAAGCCGGCCAAGACCGCACCCACCAAAACTACACCCACATAACGGTGACAAGACGGGGTGTGGCCACAGTGCGGCCCACTACCCCCGAAGCCCGAGGCAGGCATGGCCGCAGGATGCCGTACGGGTCAGCCATCTCCCGTCCGGCTCGGCACTGTAGCCATGCTGGCCTCAATGTCATCCACGACCAATGCCAGTATGGCCCACGGGCGCGGGCCCCTTTAGCCAGAGAGAGGCGCGAAGGCGGCCCGGCCTCCCCCAGTCGGCCAAGGGCGTAGCCGGCCCCCAGAAGCCGGCTACCCCCCTCCCTCGAAGCATGTGCCACATTAAGGAGACAAGACGAGGTAAGGCTACAGTGAGAGCCCTCGAGGCGGCACACTGTAGCCACGCTTACCTCGACGAAGCCCTCGTCATCAGGGACGAGGCTACAGTAAGCAGCCGCCGACAAGACCCCTAGGCAGTGGGGCCGGCCTGTCGACCAAGAGGCCGGTAGCCGGCGGGACCCACCAGTCGGCGGGCCCCAATGGCCGGCGGAGAAGCCGGCGAGCGCAGACAGTGACGACTGGGACCCGCGCCCAGCCGGATTACAATTGTACCCCCGGGGGGTAGGCCTATATAAACCCCCCGGGGCACCCATGCAAAGGGTTGGCTTCTTAGAGTTACACACACACCATAGAGAGGGGGAAGCAAGAGCTAGCCTTGCCCTTCTTCTCCCTTGAACCCGACAGCTCAAGGAGCATTTGTAGCTACTCGTTCTGATCTAGTGATCATGCGGAGACCCCGCAGAGCAGGATTAGGGGTGTTATCTCCTCAGAGAGCCCCGAACCTGGGTAAGATTCGCCGGCGTGCATGTCTTCGCCTCATCCCGTTTCCAGGCACCGGCGACGTCTTACTGGCACCCACCATGATAGCCACCCGTTGGCATATGTCGCACCTACCACCCGACACAAACTCAACAGACAACATCTGAGACACCTGTAGAGCATCTTTATAATCACCCAGTTACGTTGTGACGTTTGATAGCACACTAAGTGTTCCTCCGATATTCGGGAGTTGCATAATCTCATAGTCAGAGGAACATGTATAAGTCATGAAGAAAGCAATAGCAATAAACTAAATGATCATAGTGCTAAGCTAACGGATGGGTCTTGTCCATCACATCATTCTCTAATGATGTGATCCCGTTCATCAAATGACAACACATGTCTATGGCTAGGAAACTTAACCATATTTGATTAACGAGCTAGTCAAGTAGAGGCATACTAGGGACACTCTGTTTGTCTATGTATTCACACATGTACTAAGTTTCTGGTTAATTCAATTCTAGAATGAATAATAAACATTTATCATGATATAAGGAAATATAAATAACAACTTTATTATTGCCTCTAGGGCATATTTCCTTCAGTGTCCCACTTGCACTAGAGTCAATAATCTAGATTACATAGTAATGATTCTAACACCCATGGAGTCTTGGTGCTGATCATGTTTTGCTCGTGAGAGAGGCTTAGTCAACGGGTCTGCAACATCCAGATCTGTATGTATTTTGCAAATTTCTATGTCTCCCTCCTTGACTTGATTGCGGATGGAATTGAAGCGTCTCTTGATGTGTTTGGTTCTCTTGTGAAATCTAGATTCCTTTGCCAAGGCAATTGCTCCAGTATTGTCACAAAAGATTTTCATTGGACCCGATGCACTAGGTATGACACCTAGATCGGATATCAACTCTTTCATCCAGACTCCTTCATTTGTTGCTTCCGAAGCAACTATGTACTCCGCTTCACACGTAGATCCCGCCACGACGCTTTGCTTAGAACTGCAACAACTGACAGCTCCACTGTTTAATATAAATACGTATCCGGTTTGTGACTTAGAGTCATCCGGATCAGTGTCAAAGCTTGCATCGACATAACCATTTACGACGAGCTCTTTGTCACCTCCATAAACGAGAAACATATCCTTAGTCCTTTCCAGGTATTTCAGGATGTTCTTGACCACTGTCCAGTGATCCACTCCTGGATTACTTTGGTACCTCCCTGCTAAACTAATAGCAAGGCACACATCAGGTCTGGTACACATCATTGCATACATGATAGAACTATGGCTGAAGCATAGGGAATGACTTTCATTTTCTCTCTATCTTCTGCAGTGGTCGGGCATTGAGTCTGACTCAACTTCTCACCTTGTAACACAGGCAAGAACCCTTTCTTTGCTTGATCCATTTTGAACTTCTTCAAAAAATTATCAAGGTATGTGCTTTGTGAAAGTCCAATTAAGCGTCTTGATCTATCTCTATAGATCTTGATGCCTAATATATAAGCAGCTTCACCGAGGTCTTTCATTGAAAAATTCTTATTCAAGTATCCTTTTATGCTATCCAGAAATTCCGTACCATTTCTGATCAACAATATGTCATCCAGATATAATATCAGAAATGCTACAGAGCTCCCACTCACTTTCTTGTAAATACAGGCTTCTCCAAAAGTCTGTATAAATCCATATGCTTTGATCACACTATCAAAGCGTATATTCCAACTCTGAGAGGCTTGCACCAGTCCATAAATGGATCGCTGGAGCTTGCACACTTTGTTAGCACCTTTTGGATTGACAAAACCTTCTGGTTGCATCATATACAACTCTTCTTTAAGATATCCATTAAGGAATGCAGTTTTGACATCCATTTTCCAAATTTAATAATCATAAAATGCGGCAATTTCTAACATGATTCGGACAGACTTAAGCATCGCTACGGGTGAGAAGGTCTCATCGTAGTCAACTTCTTGAACTTGTCGAAAACCTTTCACAACAAGTCGAGCTTTGTAGACAGTAACATTACCGTCAGCGTCAGTCTTCTTTTTGAAGATCCATTTATTCTCTATGGCTTGCCGATCATCGGGCAAGTCAACCAAAGTCAACACCTTGTTCTCATACATGGATCCCATCTCAGATTTCATGGCCTCAAGCCATTTCGCGGAATCTGGGCTCATCATCGCTTCCTCATAGTTCGTAGGTTCGTCATGGTCAAGTAAATGACGTCCAGAATAGGATTACCGTACCACTCTGGTGCGGATCTTACTCTGGTTGACCTACGAGGTTCGGTAGTAACTTGATCAGAAGTTTCATGATCATCATCATTAGCTTCCTCACTAATTGGTGTATGGATCACTGGAACTGATTTCTGTGATGTACTTTCCAATAAGGGAGCAGGTACAATTACCTCATCAAGTTCTACTTTCCTCCCACTCACTTCTTTCGAGAGAAACTCCTTCTCTAGAAAGGATCCATTCTTAGCAACGAATATCTTGCTTTCGGATCTGTGATAGAAGGTGTACCCAACAGTTTCCTTTGGGTATCCTATGAGGACACATTTCTCCGATTTGGGTTCGAGCTTATCAGGTTGAAGCTTTTTCACATAAGCATCGCAGCCCCAAACTTTAAGAAACGACAACTTGGGTTTCTTGCCAAACCACAGTTCATATTGTGTCATCTCAACGGATTTAGATGGTGCCCTATTTAACATGAATGCAGCCGTCTCGAAAGCATAACCCCAAAACGATAGCGGTAAATCAGTAAGAGACATCTTAGATCACACCATATCTAATGAAGTGCGGTTATGATGTTCGGACACACCATTACGTTGTGGTGTTCCGGGTGGCGTGAGTTGTGAAACTATTCCGCATTGTTTCAAATGAAGACCAAACTCGTAACTCAAATATTCACCTCCACGATCAGATCGTAGAAACTTTATTTTGTTGTTACGATGATTTTCCACTTAACTCTGAAATTCTTTGAACTTTTCAAATGTTTCAGACTTATGTTTCGTCAAGTAGATATACCCATATCTGCTCAAATCATCTGTGAAGGTCAGAAAATAACGATACCCACCGCGATCCTCAACACTCATTGGACCGCATACATCAGTATGTATTATTTTCAACAAGTCTGTTGCTCGCTCCATTGTTCCAGAGAACAGAGTTTTAGCCATCTTGCCCATGAGGCATGGTTCGCAAGCATCAAGTGATTCATAATCAAGTGAGTCCAAAAGCCCATCAGCATGGAGTTTCTTGATGCGCTTTACACCAATATGACCTAAATGGCAGTGCCACAAATAAGTTGCACCACCATTATTAAACTTATATATTTTGGCTTCAATACTATGAATATGTGTGTCACCACTATCGAGATTCAACAAAAATAGACCACTCATCAAGGGTGCATGACCATAAAAGATATTACTCATATAAATAGAACAACCATTATTCTCTGATTTAAATGAATAACCGTCTCGCATCAAACAAGATCCAGATATAATGTTCATGCTTAATGTTGGCACCAAATAACAATTATTCAGGTCTAAAACTAATCCGAAGGTAGATGTAGAGGTAGCGCGCCGACGGCGATCACATCGACTTTGGAACCATTTCCCACGCGCATCATCACCTCGTCCTTAGCCAATCTTCGCTTAATCCATACCCCCTATTTCAAGTTGCAAATATGAGCAACAGAACCAGTATCAAATACCCAGTCGCTACTACGAGCATTAGTAAGGTGCACATCAATAACATGTATATCAAATATACCTTTCACTTTGCCATCCTTCTTATCCGCCAAATACTTGGGGCAGTTCCGCTTCCAGTGACCAGTCCCTTTGCAGTAGAAGCACTCAGTCTCAGGCTTAGGTCCAGACTTGGGCTTCTTCACTTGAGCAACAACTTGCTTGCCATTCTTCTTGAAGTTCCCCTTCTTCCCTTTGCCCTTTTTCTTGAAACTAGTGGTCTTGTTAACCATCAACACTTGATGCTCCTTCTTGATTTCTACCTCCGCATCCTTTAGCATCGTGAAGAGCTCAGGAATTGTCTTATCCATCCCTTGCATATTATAGTTCATCACGAAGCTTTTGTAGCTTGGTGGTAGTGATTGAAGAGCTCTGTCAATGACACTATCAACAGGAAGATTAACTCCCAGTTGAGTCAAGTGATTGTGGTACCCAGACATTCTGAGTAAATGTTCACTGACAGAACTATTCTCCTCCATTTTGCAGCTGTAGAACTTATTGGAGACTTCATATCTCTCAATTCAGGCATTTGCTTGAAATATTAACTTCAACTCCTGGAACATCTCATATGCTCCATGACGTTCAAAACGTCGTTGAAGTCCCGGTTCTAAGCCGTAAAGCATGGCACACTGAACTATCGAGTAGTCATCAGCTTTGCTTTGCCAGGCGTTCATAACGTCTGGTGTTGCTCCTGCAGCGGGTCTTGCACCTAGCGGTGCTTCCAGGACGTAATTCTTCTGTGCAGCAAAGAGGATAATCCTCAAGTTACGGACCCAGTCCGTGTAGTTGCTACCATCATCTTTCAACTTAGCTTTCTCTAGGAACACATTAAAATTCAAAGGAACAGTAGCACGGGCCATTGATCTACAACAACATAGACATGCAAAATACTATCAGGTACTAAGTTCATGATAAATTAAAGTTCAATTAATCATATTACTTAAGAACTCCCACTTAGATAGACATCCCTCTACTCATCTAAATGATCACATGATCCAAATCAACTAAACCATGTCCGATCATCACGTGAGATGGAGTAGTTATCAATGGTGAACATCACTATGTTGATCATATCTACTATATGATTCATGCTCGACCTTTCGGTCTCAGTGTTCCGAGGCCATATCTGCATATGCTAGGCTCATCTAGTTTAACCCGAGTATTCTGTGTGTGCAAAACTGGCTTGCACCCATTGTATGTGAACATAGAGCGTATCACACCCGATCATCATGTGGTGTCTCGGCACGACGAACTGTAGCAACGGTGCATACTCAGGGAGAACACTTGTACCTTGAAATTTAGTGAGAGATGATCTTATAATGCTACCGCCGTACTAAGCAAAATAAGATGCCTAAAAGATAAACATCACATGGAATCAAATAAGTGATATGATATGGCCATCATCATCTTGTGCCTTTGATCTCCATCTCCAAAGCACCATCATGATCACCATCATCACCGGCTTGACACCTTGATCTCCATCGAAGCATCGTTGTCGTCTCGCCAACTGTTGCTACTACGACTATCGCTACCGCTTAGTGATAAAGTAAAGCAATTACATGGCGATTGCATTTCATACAATAAAGCGACAACCATAAGGCTCCAGCTAGTTGCCGATAACTTCTACAAAACATGATCATCTCATACAACAATTTATATAACATCACGTCTTGACCATATCACATCATAGCAAGCCCTGCAAAAACAAGTTAGACGTCCTCTACTTTGTTGTTGCAAGTTTTACGTGGCTGCTACGGGCATCTAGCAATAACCGTTCTTACCTACGCATCAAAATCACAACGATTTTTCGTCAAGTGTGCTCTTTTAACCTTCAACAAGGACTGAGCGTAGTCAAACTCGATTTAACTAAAGTTGGAGAAATAGATACCCACTAGCCACCTGTGTGCGAAGCACGTCGGTAGAACCAGTCTCATGAACGCGGTCATGTAATGTCGGTCTGGGCCGCTTCATCCAACAATGCCGCCAAATCAAAGTAAGACATTGCTGGTAAGCAGTATGACTATTATCGCCCACAACTCATTGTGTTCTACTCGTGCATATAACATCTACGCATAGACCTGGCTCGAAAGCCACTGTTGGGGAACGTAGTATTTCAAAAAATTCCTATGATCACACAAGATCTATCTAGGAGAAGCATAGCAATGAGCGGGGAGAGTGTGTCTAAGTACCCTCGTAGACCGAAAGCGGAAGCGTTTAGTAACGCGGTTGATGTAGTCGAACGTCTTCGCGATCCAACCGATCCAAGTACCGAACGTACGACACCTCCCCGATCAGCACACGTTCAGCTCGGTGACGTCCCTCGAATTCTTGATCCAGTTGAGGTCGAGGGAGAGTTCCGTCAGCACGACGGCGTGGTGACGGTGATGATGAAGTTACCGGCACAAGGCTTCGCCTAAGCACTACGACGATATGACTGAGGTGTGTAACTGTGGAGGGGGGCACCGCACACGGCTAAAAGATCAACTTGTGTGTCCTAGGGTGCCCCCTCCCCACGTATATAAAGGAGGGAGGGGAGGCCGGCTGGCCCTAGGGGCGCGCCCTAGGAGAGGGAGTCCTACTAGGACTACTAGTCCTAGTTGGATTCCTCCACAAGGAAGAGAGGGGGAAGGAAGGAGAGGGAGAGGGAGTAGGAAAGGGGGCGCCGCCCCCCTTCCCTTGTCCAATTCAGACTGCTAGGGGGGTGGCCCGCCCTAGTGGCCCTCCTCTCTCTCCAGCAAGGCCCATGGTGGCCCATTAGTTCCCCCGGGTGGTTCCGGTAACCCCTCCGGCACTCCGTTTTTACCCGAAACTATCCGGAACACTTCCGGTGTCCGAATAACATGGTCCAATATATCAATCTTTATGTCTCGACCATTTCGAGACTCCTCGTCACGTTTGTGATCTCATCTGGGACTCCGAACAAACTTTGGTCATCAAAACACATAACTTATAATACAAATCATCATCGAACGTTAAGCATGCGGACCCTACGGGTTCGAGAACTATGTAGACATGACCGAGACACATCTCCGGTCAATAACCAATAGCGGAACCTGGATGCTCATATTGGCTCCTACATATTCTACGCAGATCTTTATCGATCAAACCGCATAACAACATACGTTGTTCCCTTTGTCATCGGTATGTTACTTGCCCGAGGTTCGGTCGTCGGTATCATATACCTAGTTCAATCTCATTACCGGCAAATCTCTTTAGTCATTATGCTAACTCATTAGTCACATTTCTTGCAAGGCTTATGGTGATGATCATTACCGAGAGGGCCCAGAGATACCTCTCCGATACTCGGAGTGACAAATCCTAATCTCGATCTATGCCAACTCAACAAACTACATCGGAGACACCTGTAGAGCATCTTTATAATCATCCAGTTATGTTGTGACGTTTGATAGCACACTAAGTGTTCCTCCGGTATTCGGGAGTTGCATAATCTCATAGTCATAGGAACATGTATAAGTCATGAAGAAAGCAATAGCAATAAACTAAATGATCATAGTGCTAAGCTAACAGATGGGTCTTGTCCATCACATCATTCTCTAATGATGTGATCCCGTTCATCAAATGACAACACATGTCTATGGCTAGGAAACTTAACCATATTTGATTAACGAGCTAGTCAAGTAGAGGCATACTAGGGACACTCTGTTTGTCTATGTATTCACACATGTACTAAGTTTCCGGTTAATACAATTCTAGCATGAATAATAAACAATTATCATGATATAAGGAAATATAAATAACAACTTTATTATTGCCTCTAGGGCATATTTCCTTCACGCGCGCCCTGGTGGGTTGTGCCCAGCCAGTTGCCCCTCTCTGGTAGGTCTTGGCTCCAGAAATTCTTGTTTATTGTATAAAAATTCCTCGCGAAGTTTCGTTCCATTCCGAGAACTTTTATTTCTGCACAAAAACAACACCATGGTAGTTCTGCTGAAAACAGCGTCAGTCCGGGATTAGTTTCATTCAAATCAAGCAAATTAGAGTCCAAAACAAGAGGAAAAGCGTTAGGAAAAGTAGGTACATTGGAGACGTATCAACTCCCCCAAGCTTAAACCTTTGCTTGTCCTCAAGCAGTTCAGTTGATAAACTGAAAGTGAAAAAGAAAAACTTTTACGAACTCTTTTTCTCTTGTTTGCATAAATAAGCTTAAACAACACCCAGGTTTTCAGTCAACATTATAACTAACCATGCCGACAATAACTCTTAAAGATTATATTAACTCATATCAATGACATAATCAGCTAGCGAGCAATAATAAGATGTTTCAAATAGCAACACGTTGTCAAAACAACCATGATATAATATGACAATAGTGGTGTCTCGCTAGCCCTTTCTGAGACCGCAAAACATAAATGCAGAGCACCTCCAAAGTTCAGGCAGCGACTAAACATTGTAATTCATGGTAGAAAAGATCTAGTCATGATGCAACCCACATTAGCTACACACAATGCATAAGTCATGACAATTGTGCTCTCAGGTTCTGGCGCTTATTTGAGAGGGTGATGAGACAACATAAAAGTAAATAGAAAGTCCCTTCGCAGAGGGAAGCAGTGATTTGCAGAGGTGCCAGAGCTCAAGTTTTAAAACAAAGGTAAATGATATTTTGAGACATGCACCCTTCTCATTCACTTCACGACCATCAGTTATCAATATCTTCCATGCTAAGCACGCTAGTGGCGGTTCCCAAATGATAAAAGTAAAGGTTTACTCCCCCTCCACCATCAATCACACTCCACGGCTTGTCCGGAAGAACGGGTGTCGTCCATACAAACAACAGTCCCGGGGGAGTTTTGTTTAATTATTTGCATTTTTGAGTTTAGGACTGGGAATCCCTATTACCGCCCTTTTCTCGTGCTATGGCGAGTGAATAAACACTCGACCTGAGAATAACCTGCTTAGCATGGAAGATACCGACCACCTCCTGTCATTCCATGAACCATCCAGGCACACAAAAAAGGATATTTATTTGAAGTTTTTAGAGGTGGCACATGCAAATTTACTTAGGACGACAGGGTAATACTGCATATAGGTATGGTGGACTCATCTGAAATAACTTTGGGTACAAGGTTTTGATGTACAAGCAAAATTCCTACTTAGTACAGACGAAGGCTAGCAATTAGATTGAGAAGCGGCTAGCTAGAGAGCAACAACGGTCATAAACATGCATTATGCATAAGTAACATTGGACACTAGCATGAGTACGATATGAACACCATGAACATAAATATCATAGAGCCTATATTGGTTTTGATTCGACTACATGCATGAACATGTGCCAAGTCAAGCCACTCGAACATTCAGAGGAGGATACCATATCATCATACTACATCACAATCATTTTAACGCTATGTTGATATCCAAGATAAATCATTATCCACTCCTAGCTACTTATGCATGGCATGAGAAACTATAATCTCTAATTGTCATTGCAAACATGTTTAATCATAACGGGCTGAATCATGAATACTAGGTTAAACATATTTACGCAAACAGAACAAGTCGAGTTCATACCCGTTTCACTCTGCCACGGCCAGTTCATCGAATATCGTCATTATTGCCTTTCACTTGCACGACCGAACGATATGAAAATAATAATAGTGCAAGAGTGCCGTGGACTAAGCTGGAATCTACAAACATTTTATTCAACAGGAGAAGACAAGGTAAAATGGGCTCTTTATTAGATTAACGTTTATTCATATGAGAGCCACTCAACAGTTTCATCGTGGTCTTCTCCTCGGTAAGACTCGAATAAAAAGAAAAGAAATTCAGAGAAACACACTAAAATATTTTTGGAGTTTTTGGTTTCTTGAACAAGCAAATAAAAGGGAAAAGGAAAATATGAGAAAAACTATTTACACGGGAAAGCTCCCAACAAGCAAAAGAAGAACAAGGAATTTTTTTTGGGTTTTCTTTTTAGTGCTACTACTAAGCATGCATAGAAGGTAAACTACTACAACTAATTTTTTTTTGGTTTTTCTAAAGTTTTTTAAACATACAAGAAGAAAGCAAGAAAATAAATCTAAGCATGGATAATACAATGAAAAAGTGTGACACCGACAAATGGAATGATATGTGTGAACATGAATGTAATGTCGGTGAGAAACACGTACTCCCCCAAGCTTAGGCTTTTGGCCTAACTTGGTAGCGGATCAGTAGCCTGGATAGTAGTCGGCATGGTAGCTCACGGAGGCTCTTGGTGCGGATGCCTCGGCCTGCCGTGCTGCCTCCACTGCTGCGTTGTGAGCTCGGGCCTCGCTCTCAAGAACAAAATATCTTCCTTTGCTGTTATGGTCAAAAAGAGCAGGCGCGGGCAAATATGTGTGCACAACAGATGTTTGGTTAAACAACAGATTGTAAGTGAAATCATGGATTTTTCCTTTGAGTATCTTATGACTTTCCAAAGCATCAAAGTCGAAATACTGCATGGGTAGGATAGGGTCAAAAGACAAAGGTGAAACACCTAGTCCTCGTGCTAAACGCGTGGCATATATTCCACCATAGAAATATCCACTGTTAGCGTTATGCTGAAGTCTGCGTGCAATAATCGCTCCAAGGTTATAATTCCTTTCACCATTGAGAGCGGTGTGTATGAGGCTCAAGTCTGGAGCACAAAGCGTACTACAGTCTTGCTTGCCTACTATACATTTCCTGTTAAATAATGCAAAGTACCGAATTGCAGGAAAATGAATGCTCTTTATTCTACCTTGTGTCACTCGCCTCCTTTCACCGTAACAAAGACTAGTCAAGAATGTTTCGAACTCAGCCTTTGGTGGTTCGTCAAGCGAACCCCAAAATGGAAGTTTGCAATGGGAAGCAAAATTCTCTAGTGAGATGGTAAATGGATTATCATAAAGCATAAAAGACACCCTAGACTCACGAGGATGTAATTTAAATCCTTTGACAAACGATTCAGTGAGAGTGTGGCATTGTTTGCACTTATCTGAAATGTAGGGACCGAGACCGGCATTGTATACATATTGCTCAAATTCCTCCTTAATGCCCACACGCATCATATATTCATCGCAAGGCCATAAGCATGTTTTGGTGGCGGCATCTCGTGTGGAATTTCCACTTGGTTCAACATAAGACCGGCGAGCAGAATTGTCACTAGAAGATGCCCCCGAGGATCGCCTCCTCGAAGAACTCCTTCCAAATAGGTTCATCATGTTTGCGTACAATTTTTTGAAATTTTTTGGGTGACAAAAAAATTTAGTCCATAAATTTTTCCAACAAAACTTCACAAAATCGATAGCAACTACTCATAGGGATACATAGAGGCCATAGGAAGCATTCAAACTACGTAGAACTCTTAGAATTTAACATGCAAGCTCATCTACAGCAGCACCAAAAGTAGCTAATTATTCAAAATATAAACCACTAAAACAAAAACTAATTGGACAAACGGTGGAGGCACATACCAAGCAACAATCCCCCGAAACAGTTTTGGAAACGGAGTTTCGAGCAAAGAGATCGAAATCCGCGGGTTTGAGAGCAAGAACACGGGAGAGAGAGCAATGGAGATTTTTTCTGGGGGTCCTGGCACGCCCAGGTGGGTTGTGCCCACCTGGTGCACCTCCCTATGATATTATTTGCACCAGGAATTTCGAAATATTCAGAAAAAAATCATATTAAATTTTCAGAGCATTCTGAGAACTTTTATTTTTGGGTCATTTTTATTGCACGGGAAATTCAGGAAATAGACAAAACATGGCATTTTATTTTATTTAACTAAAAAGTATGGACAGAAGGTAGTGCTTACTAAATTCATCAACTTCATACCGCTCAAAATTGATTCATTAATAAGGTTGATCAAGTCTTATTAACAACCACTTTTGATTAGCATGAAACCGAAGAACTTTCGTAAATCACTAAGTTACCTCAATGGGGATATGAATGTCCCCAACAATAAGAATTTCATATTTCTTTTTGACAGTAGGTAAAGATATTTGAAAACTTCCAATAGTGATTGTCGGAGATTTTTCAATAACATTAATACCATTCACTTGGAATTGTTTCTTCGGAAAGGGCACCGTATGCTCATTACCATTGATATGAAAAGTGACCTTGCTTTATTTACAATCGATAACAGCCCCTGTAGTACTCAAGAAGGGTCTACCAAGGGTAATCGA
The DNA here is from genome assembly GCF_018294505.1 of Triticum aestivum. Classification (NCBI taxonomy): domain Eukaryota; kingdom Viridiplantae; phylum Streptophyta; class Magnoliopsida; order Poales; family Poaceae; genus Triticum; species Triticum aestivum. The sequence goes on along the minus strand of NC_057811.1, from coordinate 168,672,322 downwards.
CATGTTGTCGTCCTCGGGCATCTCAAGTATAACAAAGTCAGTCAAAATAGTAGCATTAGCAACAATAACGGGCACATCCTCACAAATACCGCTAGGTATGGCAGTTGATTTGTCAGCCATTTGCAAAGATATTTCAGTAGGTGTGAGTTTATTCAAATCAAGTCTTTTATATAAAAAGAAAGGCATAACACTAACACCAGCTCCTAAATCAGACAAAGTAGTTTTCACATAATTATTTTTGATAGAGCAAGGTATAGTTGGTATTCCCGGATCTCCAAGTTTTTTAGGTACTCCATCTTTGAAAGTATAATTAGCAAGCATAGTGGAGATTTCAGCTTCTGGTATTTTTCTCTTATTAGTGATGATGTCTTTCATATACTTTGCATAAGGAGGCATTTTCAAGATATCAGTCAAGCGAGTACACAAAAAGACTGGCCTCAGCATTTCAGCAAAACGTTCAAATTCTTCATCATCTTTCTTTTTAGTTGACTTGGGTGGAAAAGACATAGGTTTTTGAACCCATGGTTCTCTTTCTTTACCATGTTTTCTAGCAATGAGTCTCTTTTATCATATCTTTTATTCTTAGGTTGTGGGTTATCAAGATCAACAGGTGGTTCTATCTCAACATCATTATCTGGTTCTTTTTCATTTGGTTGAGCATCTTCATGAACATCAGCATTATCTTTTTCATTATCCCTAGGTGGATGTTCATTACCAGACTGAGTTTCAGCATCTGAGATAGAAATTTCATTATCATTATCAGGAGGTTTCTCTACTTCAGGTTAACTAGAAGCATGCAAAGTCCTATCATTTTTCTTCTTGTTGTTGTTTTTAGAAGGACTAGGTGCACTAGTGTTATTTCTTTGTGAGTCTTGTTCAATTCTTTTTGGGGATCCCTCAGGATAAAGTGGTTCCTGTCGGTGTCAAAACCGGCGGATCTCGGGTAGGGGGTCCCGAACTGTGCGTCTAAGGTCGATGGTAACAGGAGACAGCGGACACGATGTTTACCCAGGTTCGGGCCCTCTCTATGGAGGTAATACCCTACTTCCTGCTTGATCGATCTTGACGAGTATGAGTATTACAAGAGTTGATCTACCACGAGATCGTAATGGCTAAACCCCTAAAGTCTAGCCTGTATGACTATGCTTATGATTCTTGCCCCTACAGACAAAGCCCTCCTGTTTATATAGACACCGGAGGGGACTAGGGTTGTACAAAGTCAGTTACAGAGAAAGGAATCTTCGTATCAGGGTGCCAAGCTTGCCCTCCACGCCAAGGAGAGTCCCATCCGGACACGGGAGAGAGTCTTCGGTCTTGTATCTTCACAGCCCATCAGTCCGGCCCACGTACCATTGTCCGGACGCCCGAGGACCCCTTAATCCAGGACTCCCTCAGTAGCCCCTGAACCAGGCTTCAATGACGAGGTGTCCGGCGCACAAATTGTCTTCGGCATTGCAAGGCGGGTTCCTTCTCCGAATACTTCAACACAGTCTTCAGACACAATGAACGTGTCCGGCTCTGCAAAACAAATACCACACACCACCTCAGAGAGTATAATATTTCACGAGTCCAATCCGCTGACAACTTTTTTGTAACGTGATATCACGTCATCACCCAGTCACTATTTTGAACCTTTTTCGACCTGCCGCTTCGAGATGCGGTCTCACTAGCACGTCTTGTCAAAGCAGAGATCGTGTCCCCTTATTGCGGGATTCTCATCAATACGGGCGTGGGTAATCCAACCGTGCCATCTGCACAGCCCTTGGGAACGGGCGAGTTTTAAGGCGAGTGGGGAGGCGCTTGATATTCACTGCCTTTATAAGGAGATAAGGATTCTCTTCTTTCACCCACGCCTTCTCTCACTCTGCCCTCCAATTCTCGAGCTCCAGCGCCCAAGTCCACATCTTTTCCGCCTCGAGAAAGCACTCGACCATGTCCGGATCTGGAGGGCAAGGCAAGTGGATGGCCTCCTTCGTCAAGGAGAAGGACATCACCAAGCTTCGGGAGGCCGGGTACCTGGCGAAAGAAATCGCCCACCGGCTTCCGGCCAAGGGGCAGATTGTCCCCACCCAGAAGCCCAACGAGAGGGTGGTGTTCATCCCCCACTTCGTCCGTGGGTTAGGGTCTCCTCTCCACCCTTTCGTCCGCGGACTCATGTTTTATTACGGGCTAGATTTCCATGATCTAGCCCCAAACTCCTTCCTCAACATCTCGGCATTCATTGTCGTGTGCGAGGCCTTCCTCCGCATTCCACTCCACTTCTGACTATGGCTCAAGATCTTCAACGTGAAGCCGAAGGTGGTGGATGGCCAACACGCAGAGTGCGGAGGTGCCATGGTGAGCAAGATGCCCAATGTCACATGGCCCAAAGGTACTTTTGTGGAGACCGTCAAAGAGTGGCAGAAATTGTGGTTCTATATCCCAGAGCCCCGAGATACCACCTGGGCCGCGGCTCCCGAATTCAAATCCGGAGCCCCAATGCGGTTCACCTCCTGGCTAGAGAAGGGCCAGAATTGGACTTCGTCGGATGAGCTGACAGCGCTGCAAATGCGCATCCAGAGCATGGTGGACAAGAACATCAAGCTCGTCAATGTGATCCAGGTGATGCTAGTTCGCCGGATCCTTCCATGCCAGAGCCGGACTTGCCATTTATGGGAGTTCAATCCGGCCAAGCACCAGACCTTACAACAGTTCTTTGGAACTACGCACGAAGATATCTGGAAGGTGCTCTTCAAGGACAACGAGACGCCGCCGGAGACCATCGAGGACCGCGGGCACAACCTGGCCCATCCCCCCAGTGCGGTAAGTCTTTCGCGTTTCAAGGTGTATCCTTTACTTGCTTATTCAAGGAAGATACCTAAACCTCACTATTTTTTTCAGGGATGGACAGAGAAAGTGGAGCGGATTAAGTGTCCAGCTCCGCTGCCCGAGGAACCAGCCATCCCGCTTCTGACAAAGATGCTGGTCCCGGCGCCTTACCAGGCGCCGGAGAAGAAGGCCAAGAAGAAGGCCAAGGCGGCCAGAAGTGGCCTCCGCCGCAAGGGAGCTTCGGACATGACGTCCGAAGACAACGAGACTCACTCCTCCGCCGCCGAAGACGACGACGAGGAGGAGGAAGAAAGCAACTCTCCCCCTGAGGGGGGAAGGAAGAAGAGGGCGGCCTCCACAAATCTGGAGGCAGAGGCGTCCAAGAGGGGGAAGGGCTCCCTCGCGGATAACTCCGCGTGGGATGTTGACAGCAGCCCAGAGCCGCGCCCCCGAAAAAAGCCCCTGGACGAATCGTGAGTACTAAAAAACCTGGATGTGTCCATATATCCGGTCTCTCTACTTTATAGTCTTAACATGTTTAAATTATGCAATTGCAGTTCGGCCCACAACAGCTCCCTGCGATCCTCATCAGGGGGTTCGCTGGATTCAAAGGCGATGGCCAGCGAGTCACCACCGACGGCTTACTCTCCCAAGGCCAAGGGCGACGCTGAGGTGCTGTCCCGAAGGACCTTCCCAGGCCAGGGAGAGGTCCAGGAGGCTGTCAGGGTGGCGCCAGAGGGTAACCCCTCGGCCGCCGAACACCTGGGGGAGGAAACACCCATGGAGACTGGTGATGGGGGCCATATCCAATTTGGCCCCAGCCGGATACCATCCCGGAGACCTACAAGGCTTCGGAATCAAGCAAGCAGCCTCCTCCGAAGGGAGGAGGTGCGCCTATTCCGTCGGTGACCTCTGTCCATCCAGAGGCACCGGATAATCTGCTGGAAGCGCTACGAGGCGCTTCCATTGTGGAGGAACACCGTATCCTTATGGGTACGGTGGTTGAGAGGGTTCAGTCTGTTAAGAGCGGACTGATCGAAGCCTGCACCAGCCTGCTGACAAGCTTTGAGGTAAGTGACGCAAAAAAGAAAGTCATAGTATAGACAGTAGCCCCTGAGACACTGTCCGGTGTTCGAAAAGAAAAGCCGGACAGAGGATCAAGTAATTTTTGCAGGAAACTAACTAAATATGTCTTATGTGGATAAGCAGGCGTCATTGCTGGCCGCGACCTCTCATGCTGCTGAGGTCTCCGGACTAAAGTAGAGTCTGGAGCGGGCCGAAGAAGAGCTCGGCCGTGTAAAAAAGCAACTGGAGGACAAGCAAGGTATGTGATGACCTTGTGTATATCCATAAAAGGATGAATGACTTGTGCTAACCATGGTGCTATGATATTTGCAGGAGTGGATACTGAGGTGGAAACCCTCAAGAAAGCGCTAGCTGAGGCCAAAGAGAAAGCTACAAAGGAGCGAGCCGCCCGTGAAAAACACGAGGCCAGGGTTTGTGAGGTCCAGCAGGAGCTCCAGGACGCCGTCAAGAAGTGTGAGTCCTTGGAGCGCGATATTGCGGATCGAGAGACCGAACTCGCCAAGGCTCGCCAGAGTGCACAAGAGGCCCAGGTTGAAGCCCAGGGCGCCCTCCAGGAAATCCAGGAGGCCAAGAAAATCACAACGGGTAAGGCTTTCAATATGCAGAGCAAGTATGTGAAGAAGAGGCATCTCTTACTAACCCGGATTTGGAGTTCTCCAGGGGCATTTGCAGATCTGTCGCGCAGTGTCTCTGACGCTGTGGAATTCTTCTGAGCCGAAGAGGGGAGCTCGATGGAGAAGCTGTTCTGGTCGCAATACATTGCGCTAGAACATCCGGTGCCCTTAAGCGATCAGCTAAAACAGCTGGTCGAACTGCATAGGGTAGCCAAACTGGCCATGAAGGATTTAATAATCCGGTTGTGGCCTGCCGAAGCTATACCCAGCAGCTACTTCGGGCTTGTGAAGCGGCTGGTCAGTGCCTGCCCCCGGCTTGACGCCATCAAGCGGTCGGTCTGTATCGAAGGTGCGCGGATGGCCTTCGCACATGTCAAGGTGCAGTGGGCAAAGATGAATGTCGTCAAGCTCGCGACCTAGGGACCGCCCGAGGGCAAGGAGCACCGCACGCCCGAGCGATATTTTAGCGATGTCCTGGAGGGATCCCGCATTGTAGCGGAGCAATGTGCGAAAGATTTAATCTTTGAATGAAAACATTTATGTTATCTCGCCCTGTATTATGAAACAAAGTCGATTGTGTGATATAATGCTTGTTACTATTGAAATTTTACCTCCTGTGCGGTCGTGTTTATGAAATCTGAGAGTTGGCTAGTCGTCGGCTTCGGCCCACACGTAGGTAGTACGGTGGTGTTCGGGACGGAATCTAAACACTCTTGATCCAATTGTTTGGTCCTTGAAGGAGGTGTTTAGCGCAACGAACCAGGAAATCGGACTATGTGGCTTTATCACCCTCACTTAGCCATAGGAGTTTGACAATAAAAATTTAGGCGCAACCCCTAGTATCCGAACTGGGATGCTGTAAACACCTGATCGGCTAAGAACCGATCCATCGCATAATGCGGGAAAAAATCGCTAAGGATTTGAAACCTCCGAAGAGCTGACCGGCTCTCGTCGTATCATGACAGTCAGTTTTCGGCTTTCTCTACTGAGGTGCTCATCCGGATGAACCAGGACACAATCGCAGTAGTTCTCCCTTTACTACCCTAGCCGATATAGCGAAACGTAAGGTAGTAAGCACAGGAGCTGGGCAACCCAACTATTGACCAAAGACATGATTCGGAGCCAATGCATATAATGCTAAATTCGAGGTGCCGAACTATACTGTAAAAAGTGTTCGAACTTTGTTGCCGTATTGTGGGGCGTAATGAAGCCCCTGGCAGATTAAAGCATACCAAAGTGTACGGGTGCTATTTGATAAGATTATCAAAAGAAAGAAGAAGGGGCAGTAAGCTAATGCCGCAGAAGTTGGGCCGCAAACTATTTCCATTATAGTTTGATTAATACGTCAAAGCGTATTCGTACAAGTAGTGCAATAAGCAACAGGCTGTTTAATATGCCACAACCAAGGGAGAGCTGCGTGTGGGTCCTGAAAACAGGTAGAGTGATCGTTAAAGAGACCACCTAGAAATTCCCCTATACGTCCGTGCTTCTTGCCATCTTGGTGTATTTATCCTTTGAAAGGACCGGTGATCGGGCCGTCAGGGAAGGCGTATGGAAAAGAAACCTGAAAAGGAAAAAAAAGAAAAATTGAAAGTAAGTGTGTCCAGGGAGGGGTCGAGCCGTATTATGGATCACAATCTGGTTAAGCCTCCGTCTATGCCCATGGTATTTTGAGTGCGTAGTTATGTTCGCGCGGTACAAATGTCGCCGCTTGGTCGGGACTGGGACGGAGGCCAAATTGCTACTTGACGAGCTGGACTGTCCTGCTACAGAGTAGTCCGGACTCGTTTGACAGTGTCCAGGAGCTCGGCCGCCGAATTAAGGTTTTGGTTGAGAAGGCCGCTCTATACTTCTGCTGCTAAAGCAGTGGTGTGCTCCTCGGTACGGAGGGAGCGTTCCCTGTTTCCATTGACTGTTATGACGCCGCGTGGTCCGGGCATCTTGAGCTTGAGATAAGCGTAGTGTGCCACTGCGTTGAATCGAGCAAATGCGGTTCGTCCCAGCAATGCGTGATAGCCGCTGCGGAAGGGGACGATATTGAAGATCAATTCTTCGCTTCGGAAGTTGTTCGGGGATCCGAAGACAACCTCTAGTCTGCTTGAGCCCGTACAGCGGGCCTCTACACCTGGTATGACTCCTGTAAAGGTAGTCTTTGTGGGCTGAATCCTTGAGGGATTAATGCCCATTTTGCGCGATGTATCCTGATAGAGCAGGTTCAGGATGCTACCACCATCCATGAGGACTCGCGTCAGGTGGAATCCATCAATGATTGGGTTGAGGACCAGTGCGGCTGAACTGCCATGACTAATACTGGTCGGATGGTCCCTGCGATCGAAAGTGATCGGACAGGAAGACAATGGGTTGAACTTTGGGGCAACTGGCTCCATCGCGTAGACGTCCCTGAGCGCGCGTTTGCGCTCCCTCTTGGGGATATGGGTAGCATATATCATGTTCACCATTTTGACTTGGGGGGAAACTTCTTCTGTCCCCCTGTATTTGGTGGCCGGGGCTCCTCGTCATCGTCTTTGCTTTGCGACCCCTTCTCCTTGTTCTCGGCATTTAACTTGCCGGCATGTTAAAAACCCAACAGTCTCTGTTGGTATGATTGGCTGGTTTGTCTGGGGTGCCATGAATCTGGCATAAACGATCGAGTATTCGGTCCAAGTTGGATGGTCCCGAATTGTTTCTTTTATATGGCTTCTTTCGCTAACCGGACTTGGAGCCACTGAATCCGGCGTTGACTGCCGTGTCGTCGGTATTGTCACCGTTGCTTCGGTGCTTGTGCCTGTTGCGTCGGGGCTTGCCGTTGCTATTTCTGGCTTCCGCAGTGCCAAGTTCGCTTGCATTGTTATTTCTACGGGCTAGCCAGCTATCTTCGCCCGCGCAAAAGCGGGTCATAAGTGCCGTAAGGGCTGCCATGGACTTCGGCTTTTCTTGGCCGAGGTGTCGGGCGAGCCATTCGTCCCGGATGCTGTGTTTAAAGGCCGCCAGGGCTTCGGCATCCGGACAGTCGATGATCTGGTTCTTTTTGGTTAAGAACCTAGTCCAGAGTTTCCTGGCTGACTCTCCGGGCTGTTGAATTATGTGACTTAAGTCGCCGGCATCTGGAGGTCGAACATATGTACCTTGGAAGTTGTCAAGGAAGGCCTCTTCCAAGTCCTGCCAGCTGCTGATGGAGTTTTCGGGCAGACTGTTCAACCAGTGCGGGGTTGGTCCTTTGAGTTTTAGTGGGAGGTATTTGATGGCATGGAGATCATCGCCGCGGGCCATATGAATGTGAAGAAGAAAATCCTCGATCCATATCGTGGGGTCTGTTGTCCCATCATATGATTCGATGTTTACGGTTTTAAACCCTTCTGGGAATTCGTGCTCCATTACCTCGTCAGTGAAGCAAAGGGGGTGTGCGGCGCCTCTATACCGGGCCACATCGCGACGTAGCTCGGATGGAGTCCGTCTGCGGTTCTCGGCCCGGGCGTGAGTATGATTGTTGCGTCCGGCTAGGTAGCCGTTGTCGCGTGTCGGGGCACGTCCTCGTGATCCATAGATTGATCTGTTCTGACCTGCTCTACCGTCCAAGTCCTGCCGCAGGTCCTATGGCCCCGAGCTGTTTTATCTTTGCCTTTACGGTGAGGTGGGGCAGGCTGGTGTTCGGCTTGAGTTGCCGCTTTGTCCCGACCACGTGGTGGTCGGTCAACCGCATTGCGCGATGATGGTACGGGCTCCTGCGCCTCATCATCGAACTGAGGTAGCAATTTGCGCTTCGGTTAACTTTTGGCTGGGCACTTGAGGCCGTATTCCTCGGTTGCCAGGACATCAGTCCATCTATCGTTGAGCAGATCTTGATCAGCTTGAAGCTGCTGCTGCTTCTTTTTCAGGCTCCTTGCAATGGCTATTAGCCGGCGCTTAAAGCGCTCCTGCTCGAGAGGTTCCTCAGGCATGATAAAATCCTCGTTGACGAGGCTTACCTCATCCTCGAAGAGTGGAAGATAATTACTGTCCTCCGAGTCTTCGTGTATGGCCTATTCATCAGGGCTAACTTGCCCGTCTTCCTGTTCGTCCTGTTCGGAAGTTGCCTCAACGGGGTCTTCATTGTCTTCGGCATCGTCCGGAGTATTGTTTTCTCTTGTGCCGGTATCACTGTCTTTTCCACGGCATGACTTAGAGTGGCGCCGCTGACGTCGGCGTTTTGGCTGTATCTCAGCAGGTTTATCCTCGACTGGATCCTTCTCGTTGTCGCCATTGTTCTCTTTAGGTGTGTCCACCATGTATACGTCATACGAGGAAGTGGCCGTCCAACGTCCGGTAAACAGCGGGTTTTGGGCCTCCTCTTCTCCGGCATCGTCGTCCATACCGTCGATGTCTTCAGAGCCGTAATCGAGCATGTCGGTTAGGTCCTCGACAGTGGCTATGAAGTGGGCGGTGGGTGGGAAGCGAAATTCTCCGTCATCAGCCTCCAGTTCGAACCGGATATAATTCAGCTATGAGTCCCCCGCTAAGGAGAGTGTTTTTAATGAGTTTAGCACGTCGCCTCAAGGCGAGTGCCGAAAGATGTCCGCGGAGCTGAATTCGACGATCGATGCCTGATCAAGCTCGACGTGTGCGGACGCACATGGTTTGGATCCTGTAGCCGAAAACGAGTCCGAGGTTCCGGTGACACAGATCCCACTCGAGGTTGGGTCTATGTGCGGCTCCGACGCCGCTGAGTTTGCGGCTTCCGTGGCGGGGTTGAGCCTCCCGTCCTCGGATGGCGCGATCTGCTCCGGATCTAGGGCCAGAGCAGTTACAGGCGCTATCTCCTGGGTATGGTCCGATGACAGATTTTAGGTCACGTTCCTCGCGGTGACAGGGAGCGGCTGCCGTGGTCTCGAATCCGTCGAAGATCAAGTCTCCGCGGATATCCGCGACGTAGCTCAAGCTTCCAAATCTGACCTGATGGCCAGGGGCGTAGCTGTCGATCTGCTCTAGATGGCCAAGCGAGTTGGCCCGCAGTGCGAAGCCGCCGAATACGAAGATCTGTCCAGGGAGGAAGACTTCTCCCTGGACAACATTGTTGTAGATGATTGACGGGGCCATCGAACCTCTTGAAGACGACACAGCGGAACTCTCAATGAAAGCACCAATGTCGGTGTCAAAACCAGCGGATCTCGGGTAGGGGGTCCCGAACTGTGCGTCTAAGGTCGATGGTAATAGGAGACAGGGGACACGATGTTTACCCAGGTTCGGGCCCTCTTTATGGAGGTAATACCCTACTTCCTGCTTGATTGATCTTGATGAATATTAGTATTACAAGAGTTGATCTACCATGAGATCGTAATGGCTAAAACCCTAAAAGTCTAGCCTGTATGACTATGATTATGATTCTTGCCCCTACGGACTAAGCCCTCTGGTTTATATAGACACCGGAGGGGACTAGGGTTGTACAAAGTCGCTTACAGAGAAAGGAATCTTCATATCAGGGCGCCGAGCTTGCCCTCCACGCCTAGGAGAGTCCCATCCGGACACGGAAGAGAGTCTTCGGTCTTGTATCTTCACATCCCATCAGTCCGGCCCACGTACCATAGTCCGGACGCCCGAGGACCCCTTAATACAGGACTCCCTCAGTTCCTGAGCCATTTTACCTCCTCTAGTTGCAACTCTAACAGCAAAGTCATGTGTGTTGTTATTCATTTCATCAAGCAATTCGCTTTGAGATTTAGCAACTTGTTCTAATTGGGTTTGTACCATAGAAGCATGTTTTCCAACACCTCTAACATCATTTGAAATTCTAAATAACAAGTCAGTCAAGCGAGCAATCATATCAGAATTGTATTTCAATTGTTTCATAACATTTGCATTGAAGTGATCTTGTTTTCTAATATAGTTTTCAAACTCATAAAGGCATTGGCTAGGATGCATATTGTGAGGATTGTCATTATCATTGAACTTCATTAGACAATTTACCTCTACCACCTTAGGCGGTGGTGATGTATTAAGCCCATGTATTTCTTTAATAGGAGGTAAATTTTTAACATCCTCAGCTTTAATACCTTTTTCCTTCATAGATTTCTTTGCCTCTTGCATATCTTCAAGACTGAGATACAATATACCCCTCTTCTTCGGAGTGGGTTTAGGCGGTGGTTCAGGAAGAGTCCAATCATCATAATTTTTCAATATATTATTCAATAATTCTACAGCTTGTCCAACAGTTTGTTCCCTGAAAACACAACCAGCACAACTATCTAGGAAGTCCCTAGAAGTATCGTTTAGTCCATTACAGAAGATATCAAGTATTTCATTTTTCTTAAGAGGATGATCAGGCAAAGCATTAAGTAACTGGCAAAGCCTCCCCCAATCTTGTGGGAGACTCTTCTTTAGTTTGCACGAAGTTAAATATTTCCTGTATGGCAGCTTGTTTCTTATGAGCAGGAAAATATTTTTCAGAGAAGTAATAAATCATATCTTGGGGACTATGCACACAACTAGGAGTAAGAGTATTGAACCAAGCTTTAGCATCACCCTTTAATGAGAAAGAAAATAATTTGAGAATAAAGTAATAGCAAGTTTTCACATCATGAGTAAAATGGGTGGCTATGTCATTCAACTTAGTAAGATATGCCACAACAGTTTCAGTTTCATAACCATGGAAAGGATCGGATTCAACCAAAGTAATTAACTCTGGGTCGACAGAGAATTCATAATCCTTGTCATCAATAAAAATAGGTGAAGTAGAAAACTTAGGATCATATTTCATTCTAGCGTTCAAAGATTTTTCTTTATACTTGCATAGTAATTTCTCTAGATCGCCTCTATCCTTACAAGCAAGAATATCTCTAGTTGTCTCCTCATTCATAACATAACCTTCCGGTACCTTAGGCAATTCATATCTAGGAAGGCTCGTTCTAGCAGGTGTTTCAGTTTCAAGCTCATCATCAGATTCAACAACATCATGTTGTATTACTCTAGCAATTTGTTCATCAAGAAATTCACCAAATGGCACATCATCATTAATAAGCAAGGTACTAGCATCATCATAAGAATTATCCATAGTAGAAGTAGCATCATCAATAACTTGCGACATATTCGAATTGATAGCATGTGGTGGTGTTGCAAGGCTACTCGTAACAGAAGGTTTATCTAAAGCAGAACTGGATGGCACTTCCTTACCCCCCCTCGTCTTAGAGGGAGAAATCTTAGTCTTAGGATCCTTCAGATTCTTCATAGTGATAAACTGATAATAATCCCAAGTGACTCAACAAATATTTCTACGCTCCCAGAAACGGCGCCAGAAAAAGGTCTTGATAACCCACAAGTATAGGGGATCGCAACAGTTTTTGAGGGTAGAGTATTCAACCCAAATTTATAGATTCGACACAAGTGGAGCCAAAGAATATTTGAAGGTATTAGCAGCAGAGTTGTCAATTCAACCTCTCCTGGAGATTAATTATCTGCAGCAAAGTGATCAGTAGCAAAGTAGTATGATAGTTTTGATAGTAGTAACAACAGCAATGGTAATAGTAACAGTGATAGCAATATTTTTGTAGCAAGTGTAACAATGATGATAGCAGTAGTAACGTAGCAGAAACAATATAAGTTAAATTCGTAGGCATTGGATCGATGACTTGTTGGATGATATTCGTCATGAGACAGTTATAACCTAGGGCGATAGGGCACTAGCTCCAGTTCATCAATATAATGTAGGCATGTATTCCGTAAATAGTCATACGTGCTTATGGAAAGAACTTGCATGACATCTTTTGTCCTACCCTCCCGTGGCAGCGGGATCCATAATGGAAACTAAGGGATATTAAGGCCTCCTTTTAATAGAGAACCGGAACAAAGAATAACACATAGTGAATACATGAACTCCTCAAACTACGGTCATAACCGGGAGTGGTCCCGACTATTGTCACTCCGGGGTTGCCGGTGTTGGGAATCGTAGCATAATTTAAAATTTTCCTACGCTCACCAAGATGCATCTATGGAGTGTACTAGCAACGAGGGGAAGGGAGTGCATCTACATACCCTTGTAGATCGCGAGCGGAAGCGTTCCAATGAACGTGGATGACGGAGTCGTACTCGCCGTGATCCAAATCACCGATGATCGAGTGCCGAACGGACGGCACCTCCGCGTTCAACACACGTACGGTGCAGCGACGTCTCCTCCTTCTTGATCCAGCAAGGATGAAGGAGAGGTTGATGGAGATCCAGCAGCACGACGGCGTGCTGGTGGATGTAGCGGGTCTCCGGCAGGGCTTCGCCGAGCTTCTGCGAGAGAGAGAGAGAGGTGTTGCAGGGGAGGAGGGAGGCGCCCAAGGCTGTAGCATGCTGCCCTCCCTTCCCCCCTTTATATAGGCCCCCTGGGGGGGGCACCGGCCCTAGAGATGGGATCTCATGGGGGGGGGGGCGGCGGCCAAAGGGGGGAAGGGGTTGCCTTGCCCCCCAAGGCAAGGGGGAAGCCCCCCACCCTAGGGTTCCCAACCCTAGGCGCATGGGGGGAGGCCCATGGGGGGGCACCCATCCCACTAGGGGCTGGTTCCCTTCCAATTTCAGCCCACGGGGCCCTCCGAGATAGGTGGCCCCACCCGGTGGACCCCCGGGACCCTTCCGGTGGTCTCGGTACAATACCGGTAACCCCCGAAACTTTCCCGGTGGCCGAAACTTGACTTCCTATATATAATTCTTCACCTCCGGACCATTCCGGAACCTCTCGTGACGTCCGGGATCTCATCCGGGACTCCGAACGACTTTCGGGTTTCCGCATACACATATCTCTACAACCCTAGCGTCACCGAACCTTAAGTGTGTAGACCCTACGGGTTCGGGAGACATGCAGACATGACCGAGACGCCTCTCCGGTCAATAACCAACAGCGGGATGTGGATACCCATATTGGCTCCCACATGTTCCACGATGATCTCATCGGATGAACCACGGTGTCGAGGATTCAATTAATCCCGTATGCAATTCCCTTTGTCAATCGGCATGTTACTTGCCCGAGATTCGATCGTCGGTATCCCAATACCTTGTTCAATCTCGTTACCGACAAGTCTCTTTACTCGTACCGCAATGCATGATCCCGTGACTAACGCCTTAGTCACATAGAGCTCATTATGATGATGCATTACCGAGTGGGCCCAGAGATACCTCTCCGTCACACGGAGTGACAAATCCCAGTCTCGATCCGTGCCAACCCAACAGACACTTTCGGAGATACCCGTAGTGCACCTTTATAGTCACCCAGTTACGTTGTGACATTTGGCACACCCAAAGCACTCCTACGGTATCCGGGAGTTGCACGATCTCATGGTCTAAGGAAAAGATACTTGACATTTGAAAAGCTCTAGCAAACGAAACTACACGATCTTTTATGCTATGCTTAGGATTGGGTCTTGTCCATCACATCATTCTCCTAATGATGCGATCCCGTTATCAATGACATCCAATATCCATAGTCAGGAAACCATGACTATCTGTTGATCAACGAGCTAGTCAACTAGAGGCTTACTAGGGACACGTTGTGGTCTATGTATTCACACATGTATTACGATTTCCGGACAATACAATTATAGCATGAATAATAGACAATTACCATGAACAAAGAAATATAATAATAACCATTTATTATTGCCTCTAGGGCATATTTCCAACAGTCTCCCACTTGCACTAGAGTCAATAATCTATCTACATTGTGATGAATCGAACACCCATTGCGTCCTGGTGTTGATCATGTTTTGCCCTAGGGAGAGGTTTAGTCAACGGATCTGCTACATTCAGGTCCGTATGTACTTTACAAATATCTATGTCTCCATTTTGAACACTTTCATGAATGGAGTTAAAGCGACGCTTGATATGCCTGGTCTTCCTGTGAAACCTGGGCTCCTTCGCAAGGGCAATAGCTCCAGTGTTGTCACAGAAGAGAGTCATCGGGCCCGACGCATTGGGAATCACCCCTAGGTCGGTAATGAACTCCTTCATCCAGACTGCTTCCTGTGCTGCCTCCGAGGCTGCCATGTACTCCGCTTCACATGTAGATCCCGCCACGACGCTTTGCTTGCAACTGCACCAGCTTACTGCTCCTCCATTCAAAATATACACGTATCCGGTCTGTGACTTCGAGTCATCCAGATCTGTGTCGAAGCTAGCATCGACGTAACCCTTTACGACGAGCTCTTCGTCACCTCCATAAACGAGAAACATATCCTTAGTCCTCTTCAGGTACTTTAGGATATTCTTGACCGCTGTCCAGTGTTCCATGCCGGGATTACTTTGGTACCTTCCTACCAAACTTACGGCAAGGTTTACATCAGGTCTGGTACACAGCATGGCATACATAATAGACCCTATGGCCGAGGCATAGGGGATGACAATCATCTTTTCTATATCTTCTGCCGTGGTCGGACATTGAGCCGTGCTCAATTGCACACCTTGCAATATAGGCAAGAACCCCTTCTTGGACTGATCCATACTGAACTTCTTCAATATCTTGTCAAGGTATGTACTTTGTGAAAGACCAATGAGGCGTTTTGATCTATCTCTATAGATCTTGATGCCTAATATATAAGCAGCTTCTTCAAGGTCCTTCATTGAAAAACACTTATTCAAATAGGCCTTTATACTTTCCAAGAATTCTATATCATTTCCCATCAACAGTATGTCATCCACATATAATATGAGAAATGCTACAGAGCTCCCACTCACTTTCTTGTAAACATAGGCTTCTCCATAAGTCTGTGTAAACCCAAACACTTTGATCATCTCATCAAAGCGAATGTTCCAACTCCGAGATGCTTGCACCAGCCCATAGATTGAGCGCTGGAGCTTGCATACTTTGTTAGCATTCTTAGGATCGACAAAACCTTCCGGCTGCATCATATACAACTCTTCCTTAAGGAAGCCATTAAGGAATGTCGTTTTGACGTCCATCTGCCATATCTCATAATCATAGTATGCGGCAATTGCTAACATGATTCGGACGGACTTCAGCTTCGCTACGGGTGAGAAAGTCTCATCGTAGTCAACCCCTTGAACTTGTCGATAACCCTTAGCGACAAGTCGAGCTTTGTAGATGGTCACATTACCATCTGCGTCCGTCTTCTTCTTAAAGATCCATTTGTTTTCTATGGCTCGCCGCTCATCGGGCAAGTCAGTCAAAGTCCATACTTTGTTTTCATACATGGATTCTATCTCGGATTTCATGGCTTCTAGCCATTTGTCGGAATCCGAGCCCGCCATCGCTTCTTCATAGTTCGAAGGTTCACCATTGTCTAACAACATTATTTCCAGGACAGGGTTGCCGTACCACTCTGGTGCGGAACGTGTCCTTGTGGACCTATGAAGTTCAGTAACTTGATCCGAAGCTTCATGATCATCATCATTAACTTCCTCCCCAGTCGGTGTAGGCACCACAGGAACATTTTCCCGCGCTGCGCTACTTTCCGGTTCGGAAGGGGTGACTATCACCTCATCAAGTTCCACTTTCCTCCCACTCAATTCTTTCGAGAGAAACTCCTTCTCCAAAAAGGACCCGTTCTTGGCAACGAAGATCTTGCCTTCGGATCTGA
This sequence comes from Triticum aestivum, assembly GCF_018294505.1. Taxonomy (NCBI): domain Eukaryota; kingdom Viridiplantae; phylum Streptophyta; class Magnoliopsida; order Poales; family Poaceae; genus Triticum; species Triticum aestivum. Next base: position 168,656,274 of record NC_057811.1, on the reverse strand, counting down.
GGTAGAAGGTATACCCAATAGTTTCCTTAGGGTATCCTATGAAGACGCATTTTTCCGACTTGGGTTCGAGCTTTTCAGGTTGAAGTTTCTTGACATAAGCATCGCATCCCCAAACTTTTAGAAACGACAGCTTAGGTTTCTTCCCAAACCATAATTCATACGGTGTCGTCTCAACAGATTTAGACGGAGCCCTATTTAAAGTGAATGCGGCAGTCTCTAAAGCATAGACCCAAAATGAGAGCGGTAAATCGGTAAGAGACATCATAGATCGCACCATATCCAATAGAGTGCGATTACGACGTTCGGACACACCGTTTCTCTGAGGTGTTCCAGGCGGCGTGAGTTGTGAAACTATTCCACATTTCCTTAAGTGTGTACCAAATTCATGACTTAAATATTCTCCACCATGATCTGATCGTAAGAATTTTATTTTCCTGTCACGTTGATTCTCAACTTCACTCTGAAATTCCTTGAACTTTTCAAAGGTTTCAGACTTGTGTTTCATTAGGTAGACATACCCATATCTACTTAAATCATAAGTGAGAGTGTGAACATAACGATATCCTCCGCGAGCCTCAACACTCATTGGACCGCACACATCGGTATGTATGATTTCCAATAAGTTGGTTGCTCGCTCCATTGTTCCGGAGAACGGAGTCTTGGTCATCTTACCCATGAGGCATGGTTCGCACGTGTCAAATGATTCGTAATCATGAGACTCCAAAAGTCCAGCTGCATGGAGCTTCTTCATGCGCTTGACACCAATGTGACCAAGGCGGCAGTGCCACAAGTATGTGGGACTATCGTTATCAACTTTACATCTTTTGGTATTCACACTATGAACATGTGTAACATCACGTTCGAGATTCATCAAAAATAAACCATTGACCAGCGGGGCATGACCATAAAACATATCTCTCAAATAAATAGAACAACCATTATTCTCGGATTTAAATGAGTAGCCATCTCGAATTAAACGAGATCCAGATACAATGTTCATGCTCAAAGCTGGCACTAAATAACAATTATTGAGGTTTAAAACTAATCCCGTGGGTAGATGCAGAGGTAGCGTGCCGACGGCGATCACATTGACCTTGGAACCATTCCCGACGCGCATCGTCACCTCGTCCTTCGCCAGTCTCCGTTTATTCCGTAGTTCCTGTTTTGAGTTACAAATATGAGCAACCGCACCGGTATCAAATACCCAGGAGCTACTACGAGTACTGGTAAGGTACACATCAATTACATGTATATCACATATACCTTTGGTGTTGCAAGCCTTCTTCTTGTCCGCTAAGTATTTGGGGCAGTTCCGCTTCCAGTGACCACTTCCCTTGCAATAAAAGCACTCAGTCTCGGGCTTGGGTCCATTCTTTGACTTCTTCCCAGTAACTGGTTTACCGGGCGCGGCAACTCCCTTGCCGTCCTTCTTGAAGTTCTTCTTACCCTTGCCCTTCTTGAACTTAGTGGTTTTATTCACCATCAACACTTGATGTTCTTTTCTGATCTCCCCTTCCGCTGATTTCAGCATTGAATATACCTCAGGAATGGTCTTTTCCATCCCCTGCATATTGAAGTTCATCACAAAGCTCTTGTAGCTTGGTGGAAGCGACTGGAGGATTCTGTCAATGACCGCTCCATCTGGGAGATTGACTCCCAACTGAGACAAGCGGTTATGCAACCAAGACATTCTGAGTATGTGCTCACTAACAGAACTGTTCTCCTCCATTTTACAGCTGAAGAACTTGTCGGAGACCTCATATCTCTCGACCCGGGCATGAGCTTGGAAAACCAATTTCAGCTCCTCGAACATCTCATATGCTCCATGTTTCTCAAAACGCTTTTGGAGACCCGGTTCTAAGCTGTAAAGCATGCCGCACTGAACGAGGGAGTAATCATCAGCACGCTGCTGCCAAGCGTTCATAACGTCTTGGTTCTCAGGGATTGGTGCTTCACCTAGCGGTGCTTCTAAGACATAATCTTTCTTGGCTACTATAAGGATGATCCTCAGGTTCCGGACCCAGTCCGTATAGTTGCTGCCATCATCTTTCAGCTTGGTTTTCTCTAGGAACGCGTTGAAATTGAGGACAACGTTGGCCATTTGATCTACAATACATAGTGTAAAGATTTTAGACTAAGTTCATGATAATTAAGTTCATCTAATCAAATTATTTAATGAACTCCCACTCAGATAGACATCCCTCTAGTCATCTAAGTGAAACATGATCCGAGTTTAACTAGGCCGTGTCCGATCATCACGTGAGACGGACTAGTCAAGATCGGTGAACATCTCCATGTTGATCGTATCTTCTATACGACTCATGCTCGACCTTTTGGTCCTCCGTGTTCCGAGGCCATGTCTGTACATGCTAGGCTCGTCAAGTCAACCTAAGTGTATTGCGTGTGTTCCGAGGCCATGTCTGTACATGCTAGGCTCGTCAACACCCGTTGTATTCGAACGTTAGAATCTATCACACCCGATCATCATGTGGTGCTTCGAAACAACGAACCTTCGCAACGGTGCACAGTTAGGGTGAACACTTTCTTGAAATTATTATAAGGGATCATCTTACTTACTACCGTCGTTCTAAGCAAATAAGATGCAAAAACATGATAAACATCACATGCAATCAAATAGTGACATGATATGGCCAATATCATTATGCTCCTTTGATCTCCATCTTCGGGGCACCATGATCATCTTCGTCACCGGCATGACACCATGATCTCCATCATCATGATCTCCATCATTGTGTCTTCATGAAGTCGTCACGCCAACGATTGCTTCTACTTCTATGGTTAACGCGTTTAGCAACAAAGTAAAGTAATTTACATGGCGTTATTCAATGACACGCAGGTCATACAAAATAATAAAGACAACTCCTATGGCTCCTGCCGGTTGTCATACTCATCGACATGCAAGTCGTGATTCCTATTACAAGAATATGATCAATCTCATACATCACATATATCATTCATCACATCTTCTGGCCATATCACATCACATAGCACTTGCTGCAAAAACAAGTTAGACGTCCTCTAATTGTTGTTGCAAGTTTTTACGTGGTTTGTAGGTTTCTAGCAAGAACGTTTTCTTACCTACGTATGACCACAACGTGATTTGCCAATTTCTATTTACCCTTCATAAGGACCCTTTTCATCGAATCCGTTCCGACTAAAGTAGGAGAGACAGACACCCGCTAGCCACCTTATGCAACTAGTGCATGTCAGTCGGTGGAACCTGTCTCACGTAAGCGTACGTGTAAGGTCGGTCCGGGCCGCTTCATCCTACAATGCCGCCGAAACAAGAAAAGACTAGTAGCGGCAAAAAGAATTGGCAAACTCAAAGCCCACAACTGCTTTGTGTTCTACTCGTGCATAGTAACTACGCATAGGCCTGGCTCATGATGCCACTGTTGGGAATCGTAGCATAATTTAAAATTTTCCTACGCTCACCAAGATGCATCTATGGAGTGTACTAGCAACAAGGGGAAGGGAGTGCATCTACATACCCTTGTAGATCGCGAGCAGAAGCGTTTCAATGAACGTGGATGACGGAGTCGTACTCGCCGTGATCCAAATCACCGATGATCGAGTGCCGAACGGACGGCACCTCCGCGTTCAACACACGTACGGTGTAGCGACGTCTCCTCCTTCTTGATCCAGCAAGGGGGAAGGAGAGGTTGATGGAGATCCAGCAGCACGACGGCGTGGTGGTGGATGTAGCGGGTCTCCGGCAGGGCTTCGCCGAGCTTCTGCGAGAGAGAGAGAGAGAGAGAGGTGTTGCAGGGGAGGAGGGAGGCGCCCAAGGCTGTAGCATGCTGCCCTCCCTCCCCCCGTTTATATAGGCCCCCT